>NW_020438940.1:218179-301320 GCF_000699045.2 Agrilus planipennis | reverse complement strand
TTGACGTTTATTGAGCTAATTTGGACAAAGTGCTTCTGATATCTTTTGACGAGATACACCAGCTGTTATTTCATTTAATATATTGTATAAAGTACTATGTAAATCGACACTGGAAGTGAGTACCCTGAGCTACCATGAGAATATGGTTGTACACTGGAAATCAAATTCAAAATTGTTTATACAAAATCCTTAGTAAGATAAGTATATTTTTTTACGGTGAAGTTAGCACAGGAATTTTCGAATTTCATTAAACAATTGCAATTGCATTTTATGATAATTTTAGAAAGTATCGAAAAATCCCATGCTAAATTTTTCGACTGGACTTACATTAGGTACAGAATTACACATTTGCCCAAACTCAAAACAACCACAAGCAACTTAACATTTCAAGAAAAGGTTTTTCATCACAGGTTATCACAGAGTAAATCTGCAATTTCTAAAATTTTATCGCTATAGTACGACCTACAAAATAAAATTCCTCTATATGTAAATTGCTTAAATATTTCGGAAACCTTCTCGTTTCTGCATGTAATTCATCAGTCTCTTGTTAAAAACCATTTTCCGCTAACATCACTCCGAACATAGAAGAAGTATCCACCAGAATTTATAACCGACACCACCCAAAAACAAAAATCCTTTTTTTAATAGAAAACGACCAATGAAAAACTTTCCAATGCCACCAAAACAACTGAACTTGTAGTTCTACTGCGCAGGTGTTTGATACTTCTTCTGTTGCCTTCAATAGGCAGTTTAACAACCAATCAATCACAAAATTAAACGATCGGATGGCATATGTTAATTTTTGAAAAATAAAAAAAGGAAAAAGAACAACGAAACCTAATAACATTGTAGCACAAATATCGTAAAAACTACTACGAAATTTACGTAGGTAGTTATTATCTGTAAGTACAGGACACTAAAGATATTGTAAGTAAAACTTAATTTTTTTTCTTTAAAAGAACAATCTCACTCTTACACTGCCTTTGACATAAACAAAATAGCACCACAAATTCAACATTCCTATACCCAACTCTAGCATTATTTAAGCGACTATTCGGCAGAAACAAACCTCATGTATTTGGCAAAACCAATTATCGTACATACCCCGCCCTCTATCGAAGAACTTTGACGATAGACGAAATTTCGCGGGATATGGTGGAATTATTTCGCGCAAAATAACAAATTTTATATAAGAGTACCTATAAAGGTCAAATCTGGACAACTTAACGTTCAACAAGTGGATAATATCAAAAAGAAAAATTAATTAAAAAGCAAAATGTAAATAAACAGTTACAAGAAACGCAATGCAATGCATCGTTCCCGTTCCAAAACCGGGCCATTATTATTGAGTCGTTTACAATGTCACTGTCTCTCGTCGAAGTTCTCCATATCTCCAAAATGGGTTAAATGTTGTCGAGGTATCCGCGATATTTAGTGTAGCTTCATGTATATCGAGGCACTCCGGTAAACAATTTTACTTGAACAGCGGTATTCAGTAGCTGGAACCACAGACAATTTTCTCGAAAGTATTCTTAATGACAATCAAGAATACTTTTATTCATTCATACGTCCTAAAATCTGCCAAAATATTCCCATTTTATTATCATTTATGATCAATCAAAGTTTATTTAACTGAGAAACTTTTGAAATTGTAAGTAGTAACTATAGGAAATAGGTGTGATGTTATACAAAATTGTGAGTGATAAGTAGAAACAAAAATATGTAAAAGAAAAAGGAGGAGTCATAAGGGAGGAGCCTAAAAAACATGGCGTAGATCAGGGAAAATTTTTTAAATTCCTTACCGTACAATTTTCGAACTAGACATAAAATTCATTTCTTTGATACACATTGTTTTCTTACGTAGTTGACGTAATTTGTCCCTCATTCTAGATTGAAGTACTGCTACCAGGTGGTGTACCTGTGGCTATTTGATGGGTCCCAATAAAAAGAATATTTTTCAAATTGATAAATAAAACTGAAAGGACAAATTTTCGACAGGAAAATGAAACATCCTGTGAAAACAAAGACACGACAGCAAGAAGCAGAAAGTTATAATTAAATTATAATTCCTATCCTGAATCTGATAGAAGAAAAGTTGATGAATATGTCGAAAACAGGAATATCCTGCAGAAGTGAGAAAATATTAGGGAATATTGAATAGTTCATAATAGTGTGAATGTCATAAAAAAAAGTAATTTCCTGCAATATTGGAAATATGATATGAAATCAAAAGTACGGATGCTTCCATCTCGAAAATAGTTATCGATTTTCGTGTGGTAAATATTTTGACAGAAATCCTTTTTTGTTAATGTAACATTGATCCTCCACTGTACATAATAATGTCAAAGCATTGTCTCTGGCAATTACTTACAATATAAGATAAACAAAAACGTGTCATTCGCCGACCACTGGCTATCTTGCTTGCACAAACCACTGGATACTACTGTCGCTACTAGCTGTGGTTTTTTTTTGATGTGGAATTAATTAATAATAATAATAATATTAATAATTATAATAATTCTACCGTACTACAGTATATACAACAACATATATAATATATAATATATCTCTCTATATAAAAGGTCTGATAAATATATTCTCTGAAATAGGAAACAAAAAGTATTGTATGTATGTATGTATGTAGTTTGCATATTATACGCGAATAGTGCTAGAGGTCTTTTAAAATGCCTTGGGTCATACATTTCAGAATCACTGAGTCGACTATTAATTATGATAAACTGTGAACGATGACGCCCAAACGGCCAATGCTGTTACTGCGATGTAGAAATCAATAAACAGGCGGAGTTTTGTCACTACGCAATCCAAGGTCATGGCCCATGAGATTTTAAACTACCTCTACCATACATTTTTACATACACGTATTTGTTTGTTTGTCTGAATGCAGGCATGCGTGTATGTTTGTTTGCACGATATAATTATTGCTATGTACTTTCACTGATACGTAGTGGCTTCGAGAACATAAAGAGGAACATAGGGAGGTTATGTAGCAGCGCTGCTCTAGTGGATGGCCCTGCACACCGGTCAGTGGTCAGCTGTATTATCATCATCATTATTATTATTATTATAATATTTTATTACATCGAAATCGAATTTGGAAATGCGATCGTCAACCAGCATCAAGAGGCGAACCTTCTAACAATTTGTTGAATTCTCATTCTAAAAGCCCATTGAAAGACCTCAGAACTTTCTCAATATTATGGAATAATTTTAATTTTTAAAAAGTTTGATCTCTAAGAAATCGAAATATCTAAAAATTAGCAGTTTTTGGAATATTATTTTCATTAGATAAATAATAATTTTGATTTACCTCAACTTTTTTTGTTGTTCTATACTTAGTTTTTGCTATTTACAAAACACTAACTCTTTCTAGGACCTTTGACATTCAGATGTATATCTAATTTTTCAAATCGTTTTACGCAATTCCCACACCCCTATTATCTCAATTTTTTTTTAAATATGTGAAATTTTAAAAATATTCCCCTTTTCAGAAAGTTCTATTAAAATATATTTGTTTTTTTTTTTCGAAAATTTAATGAAATAACTCAGTTTTTGGATTTTCCTTTTAATAATTTCATTTTTGCGAAACTTGAAATTTTGTTATGTAAAAAAACAAACCTTCCCATAATGGTCTGAAAAAGATCTGTAATAATATTAATGTTTAGGAAATTTGACATGCAAGTTTAAATTTTTGAAAAAACTAAAAATTTTGGAGGATCTTATAAAACTAGAATATTATTGTTATAAAAAGTTTTGAGACATTTTAAATTTTCTACCCTGATGATTGAAGTAAGACTACAATATATCGTATTTAACTTTATGCAAAAGTCACCTATAAACATTTTAGTATTCGATCGATTTCGATAAACGTTTATAAAGCGTTTGCCTCTTGATGCATTCAATGTAGGCAGCAAGACAATTCACCTGGATCTTATCCTTTAATGCTTCCTATTGTCGCATACTATGATGCTGTCAAATGTCAATCTCCAACAACATTCAAATATTTATTTCAATGGCAACTATGGTGGTAGAATATAAAACGAATTCTCTACGTTGTTTTTACACTC
This sequence comes from Agrilus planipennis, assembly GCF_000699045.2. NCBI lineage: Eukaryota > Metazoa > Arthropoda > Insecta > Coleoptera > Buprestidae > Agrilus > Agrilus planipennis. The sequence continues at coordinate 297,235 of NW_020438940.1, read as the reverse complement.
GGTTTGTTAATACTGCCTTCATTTCATACTTAATTTCATCAATAAACTCCAGCCAATTACTGCAACTGTAACGCGTTTAAATATACGTAATATTGTACCAACCTACGAATTTCAAAATTAAAAATGTTTAGGTACATTGATATTTTGGTGTTGGTACACATCCAATTTTGCAAATGTGAAATTAAAATATAAAATACTGTTTTCAATTAATTCAAATAAAGATTCGCAGTATTCTTGTAGTTCAAATATTTGCCGTATAGGGCAATCTGTGGTCGCTTTTGTCGAAAAACAATTCACGATCGTATAAAGCAACAAAAGCAAACGTTTAAAACTACTTTTCCATAATTAGTTGATATACTGTGTACAGAATTTGCCGGTAAGATTACAGTTCGCAGACTTTCGACAATCCCACTGCCTACCATCACAGTTTTCATACCTTAAACACTTAAAATAGTTAATTCTATCACAGCTCGCAGTTGCCTGTAAAACAAAAAAATTCTTCCCGCCCAAAATTAATGCCATAAGGGTAGGTTATTATTATTTATAATGTATGCATTTATAACTAACAAAGTAGTCTCCTGTCCGATTAAGTTTTACGAAAGAAAAAGGTAGAGAAGTTGTAAAAGAAGAACATGAAGAAGAAGAACGGTACTTATTACGAATAGTAATAAATATAACGATGATTATGATATATAATAGTAAACGTGTTTTTTTTTGTGTAGCAGTAGTATCTAAATTGATCACCCTACTACCACTATTGCTACCGTTTTGTTTTACGCGATATTACTATTACTATTTACTGTTATAAAAATTTGGTGAACGTTATGCTTAAGTAGTACATAATGGTATGTATAATTAGCTAGTTCTATGTACATGTTTAGCGCTATGTCAAGCATATAATAATAATAATCAGTCTAAGGAACTATAGAAGCACTAGTGCGGACTTTCCTCCTCGGTGTCCAGCGGATTCGGCGAAAGATATTTCCTGATGTATTTCGGATAGTGAGTCTTTTCGTGGGCTTTGAGTATCGTGGACCGAGAGAACGTCTTTCCGCATATGGTACACCTGAACGGCCGTTCGCCAGTATGAACCCGACAGTGATCCTTCATGTGATGTCGCAACTTGAACGCCTTCCCACAGAACTCACACTTGAACGGTCTGTCGCCGGTGTGCACGGGAAGATGAGTAATCAACGAGCCCACATCGGGAAACGATTTACCACAGAACTTGCACAAAACAACACCGCCACCTTCACCACTAGCTGGGTCCAGGTCCATGGGGGTGGGAGGTTGGTCTGTAGGATCGGGGGGTTCGGGTGGTGCCGATGCGCCCCTCACATGAAACGTCGGCTCCATCAGATGGAGCGGTTCGTGAAACCCCAACGGACCGGCGGGATGTTGCATTTGTTCGCGATACTTGAGTGTCTCTAGACTGTGTGAGAGAATGTGACGGGTGAGTTTGGTCTGGTTTGGAAAGGAAGCTCCGCAGTACATGCAGGGGAAGAGCCGCGGCGAACCCCCATCTCCGTGATCGAGGTCCTGCAACCAAACAACAAGCCACATCAACTTCTTGCCTTGTGCGATCAGTAGGAGGAAGTCTACCCTAAATGCTACTACAAGAAGTTGACGCTCATCATTCGTTTGGCTGAAGGAGACTCGTGAGTGAGTGCTGCACATGCCATCGACCGAACGAACGACCGACCGGGTCCCGTGCTCGCCACCCCCCCTCCGAGCGACCTTTTTCTCTGTTACGTGAACGAACCAATTGCACAAACAGCTTTGGTCAAAACGAAAAAAAAGTCTTAAGCCAAAATGAATGTCAACTTCTTGACAGCAAAAACGCTATTTATAGAAACATAGCAGCACAAAGATTACTTTTCATGCTTTCAAAGGACAACGATTCGCTTTTGCAAGTAATGACACTACTGGATAGATACTCTATTAACTACTGGACAGATTAATAAATAATTGAAATTAAACGATTACTTACTGAGTCGTGTGGAGGTCTGTTGAATTCGGATGAACCTTCGCCTGCTGTTGAATCGTTTGTTTGGCCGCCTCCTCCGCCACCCCCTCCGCCCCCTCCTCCGCCCCAGTCCGCTTCTTTCTTCAGTGACTGAAATAAGAAAACACTCCAAGTCCAAAATGGTAACAATTACTCAAATTATAACGATGAATAAATTAAATAGGAGGCTTTTGGAAGGTTTGCTCAAAATCGGAAGAGCTCTCAATGCTGAAGATGGAGCAGTTTCAGGACTCGTACGGAGATCGTTCCCCCCTCCCCCGACAAACATTTCGGCGAAGTATAAACCTAAAATCCTGATTTTACCAGTATTAAATACTCTAAATACCAAAACCAAGATGATATTTTATATTGTTCTTTCAAGAACAGTATTTAATGAAATGTTTAGGATACTTAATCGTAACCGTTGACATGCGTCAACGATAAACAATACATTTGTTTGGTCTATTCGCAATGGTATTTCGCAAATGTTGTTTATAAAACAATGTTCCATGTCATGGTCATGAACCAATAATTATATAAAAATCTTCTCACGATTAAAATATGGTTATGGTTCGGTATTTACAATAAAAAGAAAATTTGAATATGTTCCATTTTTATTATCAACTTTTTGAAATATCATTAACTGAATGAAAGAAAACTTAAATAACAAACTGTACCCAGCACACCTTAATGGACGAAGTCTGTTCAAAAAGTATCACGATTTTTAAATTTCCGCGGGTTATGTCCGTTCGATTTTCGGTTTCTTTGTAGCGTTATGTTGGTACTCATGTCTCTCACTTATTCCGCCCATGTTCGGCCATGTTGAATGTTAAGTTAATTTTTGACAGCTGCTTTGCTTGCACGTGTTTTGGCTCGTCTTCGAATTTTGCTTATTCCAAAAAATTGATCAAAGAATCCGTACCAAATTTTGTGTGAAAAACAAAATTAAGTGGGCGGACGCAGCCTTGGACTGTAAAAACGGTTATCGGTGATACAAAATGTTCTCAAAGGGCCGAGAAGACGTGAACCACGAAAGAGACGTCAGAGCACGTCAACAATAGACAAAAACATTGATGAAGTAAAGAAAATAGTATGAGCCAATCGTCAAACCACCGCTAGAGAAGTTGCTGACGACCTAAACATATCGATTGGCTCCTGCCATTCGATTTTTACCAATGATTTAGGCTTGAGACGAGTGGCCGCGAAATTCGTACCAAAATTGCTCAATTTCGACCAAAAACAGCATCGCATTAACAATGCTAAGGAGCTGTTGGACTCTGTCCGCGACCATCCATATTTGCTCCAGAGTCATGACTGATTATGAATCATGGGTTTATGGTTATGACAAGGAAACCAACGCGCAATCATCTCAATTGAAGCTGCTGCAAGAACCAAGACCGAAAAAAGCGCGCCAAATTAGGTCGCATGTGAAGATTTTTCTTATAGGTTTCTTTGATTGCGAGGGTGTGGTGCATCATGAGTTCTTGTCACAAGGAAGAACGGTCAATAAGGAATATTTGCTGAAGTTATGCGCAATTTGCTTTTGCACCATGATAACGCCCGTTCTCAAACTTCATTGCTTGTTCGCGAATTTTTGGCCAATAGCAACATAATATAGTAATGTCGTAGCCATCGTATTCCCCCTGTGACTTTTTCTTGTTCCTGAAACTGAAGTCCATGAATGGACGACGCTACGCTACGATTGAGGAGATAAAGACGGCATCGAAGGAGGAGTTGAACAAGATCACAAAAAATGATTTTTTGAAGTGCTTCGATGATTGGGAAAAACGTTTGCACAAGTGTATAATATTTGGCGGAGATTACTTTGAAGGGGACAGAATAGATATCCATGAATAAATAATTTTTGAAAAAAGACAAAATTCGCAACACTTTTTGGACACACCTCGTATACATCGTCCATTAATCTGCTTCGTTACTTACAAAATTTGTCAATTCTGCTAAAAAAACAGGACTCTCTAGCTATGTTAATGACAAACAACGTCGTATCAAATGCATTCTCGATGTAAAAAAGAAGAAAAAAAATAAGCAAACCTGTAAACGACGGGATAAAAAAGTTAGGTAACGGTATTTTGCAATCATGGCATATGGCGATTTAGCCGGTCCATATCTTCAAATACTGACAAATAAGATATAAGTAATTTATTAGACCATTAGAAAGGAATAAAAATATATATTACTTTTTTTTTGCTGAAACTTGTGCATTTGGCGTAAATACTTTTAAGGACAATGACTCAAATTTAGAGAGAATTGAAAAATAAAAATATTATTGCTGCTTATCAATATAAATATTGTCTGGATATATATATATATGTATGAAAACAAGTAAAACAAATGTAACAAACTCCGATGAACACGTATCTTCAAGTACACAACAGGTTGTACGACAATTGTTTACTACTTTTCATATTTCTTAATAGAAAGTTGCTCTTAATCATTTTTCTTAAGGAATTATCAAACAGAATCATATAAAATTTTCCATTATTTAAGGTAATGATACAGCTGAAATTTCATTTAAGGTGAAATGACAATAAATTTTATATTAATCAAAAGGTAAAGCCCGTTCATTAACAACAGTGAAAACAAAAGACTTCTAAAGGTATGCACACATACATCGGAAACGGACAGACCGCTACCAGCGGGCGCACGACTGCGTCAGAATTTTTTCATCCTATTGCATACATACGTCGAACTCGACTTGCAGATTTTAGCATATTATTAGTGTCAATTGTCTCTAAAAGTACTAACGGACATTGACAAATTATATTTAAAAAAAGTAAAATTTAATTCCGATTCTTGGAAGCGGATAATATGCTGGACGTTCCCCGCGTATCAGTGCATATATTTCATTTTTAACTGTACGGTTGCGTCCGTCCGATTCCGATGTATGTGCGCTTACCTTAACGGAATGAAAATTTAGATAATATCTTGTTTTTGAAAAGGAACACTTTGGGCAATAAATTTTCAAAGGCATTTTTCGATAATTTGAGAAACCAACCTTTCTACATTATTTTTCATACGCATTTTTGTGCCTTATCAATCTTTTATAAACAAAAAAGAAAAACAGACAAGTTATTAAATGTCGATGTCGACACACACCCCTATTAATTCCACGTTGCAGCTCAGCAGCTCATATACAATCAGTATTGAATCAAGTATCAATTAAATATATGAATTATTAATTAATTCGTATTAAATTAACGTAATCAGAATTTACCCGAACGAAAAAAGGCTCCAATCAAAAAAGTTCTTCCTGGTAACATTTATGATTAGACAAACTGATAAACAACTCTTACCAATGGAGCTACTTGTACAGGTGGTAATCCAGATGGTCCGGGGAGCGGTTCGTCGTTGATAGAAGGTGAAGGAAGTCGACTGCTAGGGGGGCCCGCCCCTAACGCAGGACAATTAGTTATTGGATTATTATTGCTATGTAAGGACATATCACTTGGGCCACATTCTTCACGTGGGGTAGACGTGGTACGGATGTTCTCGACTGAAGGAGGTCTGTCAGGAGTCCGGCATATTCGAGGAGGTGTTTGACTGTGAGACTGATCTTGATCTTCAAGCGGTCGCTTTAGAACCAATTCTTTTGGTTCTTTTTGTTCGGCTTCTATGTCGTTAGGTTTGAAATCCCTGCAATGGAAAAAAAACCTGCTAAAGCCCTATATTCCTTTGGAGTGTAGCTGCCTACAGCAAGCGGGCAGTTTTGCTATATTCAATTTTTTAGAAGAAAAAAGCTGTTATCTTGTGGTATTTCTCTAATGTGATGTTTCTGTCGATTCAGGTACCCCTTTTAATGACATTGTATATATACTATGAAATATTATTCTGAAAATTCATTTGTGAATTTTTACCCACTACACACTTCCTCAAATTAATGAGGAAAAATTTTTTTTTGTTGCTGTTGTCACGCCCCCGCCGGGAATCGAACCCGGGCTCTTTGGCTTTACGCGCCAATGCTTTGACCACTAAGCTACGAGAGATGACAACAGAAACAACGACAAACCAGAGAAGAGAGACTAGTATAGAAGTCCAATTCAAATGGAGGACTAAAACATGAGTAAGAAATTCTAAATAGAACCAGGAGATGGCGTTGCTATGAAAATGAGCGCCTCAACGCTGTATTGAGTCGGAGCAAAGAGTGAACGCAGTAATGGCAGGGGTAGATAGTAGAAGTGGTGGGATCATAGAACGCATAAGTCTTTTTACTTTGCTGTTGTAAGCCAAGTTTGTAAAGAAAAAAAAAAACGGTTGATTTTCCGAAGCGACAACTACCGGTCGGATGACAGAAGCTTCGAGATTTACCGACATGTTATCCGAAACGAAGTCCGGATTATTAACCCAGCATTGGACTTCTATACTAGTCTCTCTTCTCTGGACAAACCGTACTTATTAGCTCACAAATCCGTCAAACTAATATATACTATGATTAAACATACATAGTGGTCAAAGCATTGGTCAAAACAAATGAATTTTCAGAATAATATTTCATATTAAAACTAACTCACTTCTAAAAGATGTCTAAAAAATTGTATATATACGTTCACACGGAAGAAGCTCACGTTGCAAAATTTATGTCAAGTGATGCGTTTGATGTGATACAATGTAGATAAGTAATCTACATTTTCACGCAAAAGGTGAAGTGTCATTATAGTGCTTGTTTCACGTGTATGTGTGTGTGTGTGGGTGTGTACAAAGGCGAGAGACGAAGACAAAGTAAAGTCCCGCTTATTTTCATTTCTGCTGTGTCGGAACATTTGCGAAGAGTGCAATTGTGAACAAGCGCGTAAAAGTTCTTTACCTGGACGATCCAAGTTGCGTCATTTCCGCAAGTCCTTTGATCTTAAGGCTTTCCGCGGTCTTGAGAAGGGCTGAGAGCTGGCAGTATTCGACGTTTACTTCCCCTTTGTACATGAACTCGATGAGGGTGCGTAGCTCGGAGAAGTGCACGTCCTTGAGGATGACAATGGGATGCCGACTGGGATGGTCGAGGAACAGCGTTTGAAAATAGGACGAGCAGGCCGAGAGGACGACCTTATGGGCGCGGATGCTATGCCCCTCCGAACAGGCTAACGTCACGTCGACCAAACTTTCGTCTCGCAATAGTTGACTGAAGACTCCCAGCAGATTGCTCTGATGATTGTTCCACCTCAAGCAGTAGTGCTCACTTCCCATGTCTGTGCCAGGCCTTACTGCTGCAACAACGAAAACAAAAACGTACGTTGAATTTTCAATGTTACCATGCGGATTCGGTGCAAAAAAATGGATATTCAATTAAAAGGTGAAGATATGTAATAAAGAAACTGAAAGAACATGCCCACACGTAGGTAGGAACTAATTGAAGATGTCTGACATACGTAACATATGAAAATAACGTTTTAATGGTCGTCCTGCAGTTAATGATGATTTTGTCGATAACAAACTTTTTACGAAATAATTAAGTCGACGACAAGGTATAGCTAATTGCATTTAACTCATAAATGATGCATCACAATACTTTTTCATTGTTTTTGTTGTACTGAACTTAAAATGTGACGAAGTCATTTCTAAATTAGTTCAAAGCATTGAAAATGAGCTTATCACTATAATCATCATGAGATCGTCAGTTCTATGCTAGTTGGACACGCGCCTGCACTTTTTCCTATCCTGAGCTAATCTTCTCATTTCCCTAAACTCTTAACTCAAGTTTCTGCTTCAAATATATGCCTCTAACTAGCTCTTCATGCTTGAGAAGGTGTCCATATCTTGACCTCCATAGAGACCTCTGTTCTTCTTTTCTAATACCTCCTCATTTCTAACCTTCTCTATCCACGATATCCTCATCATTACAGCTAAACATTATTCAAATAAGGTGTGTACCGTACAACAATTATTCCAGAAATAATAAATATAAAGTAATTCAACTGAATCGTCGTGTGATCGAGAAGAGTCATCCTAATTCTGGAGTACTTATAATAAATATAAAACATCAGATTACAAAATGTACTACCGTAGAATTATTTAATATGAGTGGGTTTGTGACCATGTCATCACAATTGGTTAATTTATTTTGGCGATTTGGTTTCTACGAATTGGTGTATTCTTTCAGAATTGATCAAAATCATCCCGTTCCAAGGAAGACACAAAACCCTGCATTTCAGGAAATGATCAAATCTATTAGTCCACTGTAGAACTGCTGAAGTTACCCCACTTTGGGCACTTACTATAATGCAGTAATATATCCGTTTATATACGAGGGTGGATTGATAAGTTTCCGGCCTAACCAAGAGATGACGCCACTAGGCCTACCTTGAGGTGACATTCTATAGTACCATCCTTGGATAGCTTGTAGCTATAGTTTCAGCCCGATCTCCTTGCTAGTGTAGGTTTGACAGCACGCTGAACAAGACGCCTCTGTGGTTTTCGTAAAAATGGAAAAGCAGGAAAATCGTGCTGTCATCAAATACTTTTATTTGAAGGGGTTAACGCCGAAGGAAATTAAAAAAGAGATGGACTCAACACTGGGGACATCCTCCCCGTCATATTCAACCGTTAAGCAGTGGGTTTCCGAGTTTAAAAAGGGTCGTGTGAGCACCTCTGATGGGCCTCGCTCAGGACGCCCCGTTGAGGTCACAACTCCAGATATGATCGAAAAAATTCATCAAATAGTGCTGGGAGACCGCAGATTGAAAGTGCGTGAGATAGCTGAGACCTGTAAGATGTCATATGAACGTGTGCAACATATTTTGCACCAACATTTGCATATGGAAAAGCTCTGTGCAAGATGGGTGCCGCGTTTGCTAACAGTCGACCAAAAATTGATTCGAAAAAACATTTCTACCGCAAATTTGTCATTGTATAAGCGTAATCCAAGCGAATTTTTGCGTCGATTCGTAACCGTTGACGAAACGTGGGTCCACCACTACACTCCTGAAACCAAAGAACAGTCTAAACAGTGGATTGGACCAGGGGAACCAACTCCAAAGAAGGCAAAAACAATTTTTTCGGCGAACAAGGTTATGGCTACTGTTTTTTGGGATGCAAGAGGTATTATATACATTGATTACCTTGCAAAGGGTAATACTATCACTGGTCAATACTACGCAGACTTATTGCAACGTTTGAGCCACGAGGTGAAAATTAAACGACCTCATCTGGCGAAGAAAAAAATCTTGTTTCATCACGATAACGCACCAGCGCACACGTCAATCGTTGCGACGGCTAAAATCAACGATCTAAAGTTTGAATTGATGCCGCACCCTCCTTACTCTCCAGACCTAGCCCCGAGTGACTATTTTCTGTTCCCTAATCTCAAAAAATGGCTTGGCGGTAAGAGATTTGCGGACAATGAAGAAGTAATCGAAGCTGTAAATGGTTATTTTGAGGAGCTTGACGAATCAGTCTATAGAGATGGCATTAATAGACTGGAACACCGCTATGAGAAATGTATCAGCCTTGGAGGAGATTATGTTGAGAAATAAAAAAAAAAAATTTTTAAAAACCTTGTTTTTCTTGGTCAGGCCGGAAACTTATCAATCCACCCTCGTACAACAGCAAAGGAACTGACGAATTTGAAATTCGATTACTATATCCAAAGGATGCTATAAGCTGTTCAATAACCAGGGACGTAGGTATAGGTGGATCTCCAGTACCACCCTTACTTAGAGATTAAGATACGAAACCAACTTGGGATTGAAAATTGGAAAATTTGTTTTGCACCTTTGAAATTCATTGTCTTGTGATGAAAAATTTGGACAATTGGAAAACGCCAAATCACAGAGACTCTTGAACGTTAGCACCTTCTTGTTTACAATTTACATTCAATGCACATAAAAAAGGGAAAATTGTTTTGACTGATTTGGTACCAATAGATATGAGATATAATTTGAATCTAATGAATTATCTATCTGATATTGAAAACGCTTTTTAACCTTATCTATCACTCCCTGTAAATTATACTCATAGAGTCTTGAAACACAGATTGAACACCAAAAATTAGCTTTACAAAAAACCAATAGCTCGTGCTTTGTTAATCACTGCATTACTGATAACTACCATTTGGACCTAGACCATTTTAAACTACTGCATAATAATAATGATGAAAATGCAGAAAATTAGCCTATCTAGAAATTGTAAAAACATGAAAAGTTATTTACTATAATTACTTTACTTATAATTTTAGTATTTTCTCTAAGCCTTTTGAAAGAATATTGTCAAGATGCAATAAAACTTTCATAAAACAAATCAAACCTGTTAATCCATATTCAAGGTAATAAATTAATACCAACTCCAAATCAATGTGCAAATTTCTTTAGTACCTACCCAATGCAATTTTATAACTTATTTATAGTATTTTCACCTTAAAATGCCGTCAGCAAATAAAAAAAAAGGTAAGCTAGACACTCGTAGTTATCTTTAAGTCCAGACGTATAAAAAACTCTCAGTTCAGCGCAAAAAACTCGGTAAGAACGAACCTTGTCATATCTGCGTAGGAAAAAAACAATATCGCATTACTTCTGACAAAATATGCTAAACCGAAAACATCTTGGAATATAGAAGTCCTTGGACGTTTTGATCGAAAATATTATTCTTAATAGTAATAATAATAATAAAGGTAAAAAAATTTACATCATCTTTAAACTAATTGTTAATTGTATGTAAGTTAGGCAAAAAAAGTACCTTCACCTACGTCAGCGTCAAAAAAAAAACCAAAACTTACTATGCGTGTTTTATAATCACAAAGATAATAGAATAGTATCATCATCAAAATCGGTCGTCATTCCTTAGACACGCATCTATACTCTTTCCTGTCTCGAGCTAATCTTTGCATTTTCTTAAAACGAGAACCTTAGAAGGTCCTACTAGCCTACTATCCTGCCTATTTCTTATTGACTTCCATAGCGCCCTCTGTTCTCCTACTCCTTATAACATCTACCTCATTTCTAATAAATAACCTTCTCTGTTCCTTACAGCCTTAATTATCTGACTTCCTAGATACCGAAAATCAGTCACTTCTTCTAATTTTTCTTATCCTATCTTTATATTCGCTATTTCCCTACTTTTTCTTCCCTTATACGAGGGTGGATTGATAAGTTTCCGGCCTGACCAAGAAAAACAAGGTTTTTAAAAATTTGTTTTTTTTATTTCTCAACATAATCTCCTCCAAGGCTGATACATTTCTCATAGCGGTGTTCCAGTCTATTAATGCCATCTCTATAGACTGATTCGTCAAGCTCCTCAAAATAACCATTTACAGCTTCGATTACTTCTTCATTGTCCGCAAATCTCTTACCGCCAAGCCATTTTTTGAGATTAGGGAACAGAAAATAGTCACTCGGGGCTAGGTCTGGAGAGTAAGGAGGGTGCGGCATCAATTCAAACTTTAGATCGTTGATTTTAGCCGTCGCAACGATTGACGTGTGCGCTGGTGCGTTATCGTGATGAAACAAGATTTTTTTCTTCGCCAGATGAGGTCGTTTAATTTTCACCTCGTGGCTCAAACGTTGCAATAAGTCTGCGTAGTATTGACCAGTGATAGTATTACCCTTTGCAAGGTAATCAATGTATATAATACCTCTTGCATCCCAAAAAACAGTAGCCATAACCTTGTTCGCCGAAAAAATTGTTTTTGCCTTCTTTGGAGTTGGTTCCCCTGGTCCAATCCACTGTTTAGACTGTTCTTTGGTTTCAGGAGTGTAGTGGTGGACCCACGTTTCGTCAACGGTTACGAATCGACGCAAAAATTCGCTTGGATTACGCTTATACAATGACAAATTTGCGGTAGAAATGTTTTTTCGAATCAATTTTTGGTCGACTGTTAGCAAACGCGGCACCCATCTTGCACAGAGCTTTTCCATATGCAAATGTTGGTGCAAAATATGTTGCACACGTTCATATGACATCTTACAGGTCTCAGCTATCTCACGCACTTTCAATCTGCGGTCTCCCAGCACTATTTGATGAATTTTTTCGATCATATCTGGAGTTGTGACCTCAACGGGGCGTCCTGAGCGAGGCCCATCAGAGGTGCTCACACGACCCTTTTTAAACTCGGAAACCCACTGCTTAACGGTTGAATATGACGGGGAGGATGTCCCCAGTGTTGAGTCCATCTCTTTTTTAATTTCCTTCGGCGTTAACCCCTTCAAATAAAAGTATTTGATGACAGCACGATTTTCCTGCTTTTCCATTTTTACGAAAACCACAGAGGCGTCTTGTTCAGCGTGCTGTCAAACCTACACTAGCAAGGAGATCGGGCTGAAACTATAGCTACAAGCTATCCAAGGATGGTACTATAGAATGTCACCTCAAGGTAGGCCTAGTGGCGTCATCTCTTGGTTAGGCCGGAAACTTATCAATCCACCCTCGTATATCAATATTTTTCTTTCATTTTTATTTATTTTCACACCACAGCGTTTTGTTAATACCACTTTCATTTTATTTAAGGCAACCAATAACTCTTCCTTCCTATAGAAGAAGCTCATCAGAAATATTTCCTTAATGAGAAAACATCATCTGTCCCTCTTTATTTTGAGCATGTACAATTCATAGTCAGCTGGGCAGGCCAATCATTTAACATAGAGTCCCATTATTTTTCATTAATTCACGCATAATCGAAACTTACAGGGTTGCATGGAACCTGCCTAGTCTAACTGTATTATCCTTATGCCGATAATGTTCATTAGTATATTAGTTTAATGATATTAGAGATTACTACAGTTTGAAAACTAGCAGAATTGAGTAAATAGTTTGCTGCTATCTATGCTAAGAGCATAATATGAATATGAATGTTCGAGTGCTGTAGTTCTGGTTATCTTTCGTGGTATAAAATTGAAGTAATCTCGAGTTGACGAAACTGATTTTGAAACAAGAGTCATCAGCGCGTTTAGAACGCGAACCGCTGGACCATTGGTATTAGGAGTGTACTTCCATGAAGCGTTCGATCGGTTCGTTCGTAAATGAAGAAGCTGCGTCCCATATCGGAAGTCACAACAAGACCGAGCTTGGTACGAGCTTAGTCCGACATTGTTCAGTTCTGATCAGAGATTTGCAAGCACTGTTGGACCAAGCATGACCCAAGTCAGGTTGGCAAGCTTGGTCCACGACAAGACAGTCAATGCTGAATCAAGACTTGGTGAAGAACACCAATACAAAATTGGGCACGCAATATTGGGCTAAGACTTGAAATATTCGTTCGAAATTAGACAGCCAATATTGGGCCAAGAATTGGGGAGCACTATTAACCCAAATTTGGGCAGCCAGTATGTGAATATATTAACTCAAGATTGGGCAGCTAATATTGTACCAAGAACAAAATTAATCCAAGATTAGGCAACTGCATCGCTTTCATAAGAGGATATAGGTTGGCGTTACATTTATATACTGAGCCTTGACACTACAAGCTTGACCGAACTTTGATCCAGTATCGACAAACCCATACTTCGACTGTCCAGTATTGAACTAAACTTGGGGAAAGGTCACTAATCCTACTAGACATGGCTTTTGAAAATTGCCTAAAATTTGGACCAGTGTTAACTAGCCAATGGTTAGCAGTCCTAATTGTATTGGACCAAACTTGGTGAAACATTAATGTACCTAGCCTTGGTATTTAAAAAATTGGCCGAAGTTTGGACCAGTATTTACAAGCTTGGCTTCCTACTTGGGGTCGCCAGTTTCTTTTATTAGTTTGTTATACATATACATGATCGCAACGTAACTTGCCTTTTTACTATTGTTTACGATATTGATAACGCAGCAAGATTCGATTGTGTTGATCGATCAACCAAATGCGCCTGTATACCGCGTCTAAGCGCACGCCATCTACCCCATGTAAAACGGTACTAAGAATGTATATTTGGAGCAGGGCTATGAATGGGTACAAAATATGGTAGAAACGGAAATAGGAGTAAAGAGGGACAAATTTTATTCTATTTATTGTCGATCCCCCCAAGAGGAAGTCGTAAAATGAATGTATTAAGATTTTTTTACTGAAATTTTTTACTTAAATGTTTGCCCTTTTCTTTTGTTTTGTAGCGTATTGCACTTTTTATCGTATTTGATTAAATTTTGCATGTACAATTTTGCTATCACACTTTAACAAAACATTTCCTGTTGTCTAATAGATTTAGAAGGACACTTGGGTACACTGGTCCACCGAAATCATAATTTTAGTGTGGCGGTTTATTTTGCGATTCAATTAGCAAAGGTCATCGTCCGTAAAACAGTTCATCGCGCAAGCTGATGTTTAATTTTCGCTAATGAATCGAATGTTAAATTTGAAGATTGATAACGTTGCTAACTTTTATGTCATGAATTCGCAATGTTTGCTCATGCTATCGCACCAGATATTAGATATAGGTATCTATCTACTCTACATTGTTGCAGCGTTCGCGAAAATTATTTTTTCATCAAACAACCGATTTTTCAAACTCGACTTAATAACGTTTTTTAATAAGTTTAATGTCTTCCTTCTCATCGGCTATTTAGCAACAACACGTTATGTTTGTACTAATTTATTAGCGACACCGGTGACCTTTGAAGACTTCCACTGAACGAAGGTCATGCAAGTTTCGCCGAATCGTTTCCAAAAAAATTTCTTAAGTAAATATTTCAATTAAAAAAGTGACGTTTAAATTCATGCTCGATCATTTGTCATCAGATAACTATAAACTACATAAAATTATCTACCTAGGTAATAGTCTGGTTTGTTTTAAACAAACAAGAGCAAACACAAAGAACATGAAATTTCAAAAAATTCTTTTAAAATTAAAGAAAACAATCAACTTACGGTTAGATTATCTGCTGATACAGTATAAAATTTTTGCTCTGTTGTTTATCCTAAAATGCAATGTGTTGTGTAATATTTACTTAGTAATCAGTAATCAAGAAAAAAAGTATGATAGGAAGTAGTAAAATACGCTTCAACAATCATATCGGCAGGTACCTGTAACTTTACCTTTTGGAAAAATAAGAAGTTTGTTTTTTAGTAAATAATACAAAACATATTTGAAAACAATCAAGCAATTCAAATTTACTGTAAAATAAGGGAGATCGACATAGTATATATGAATCAATCCAAAAAGTAATGTCTATAGCACATTGACCTCATGATAGCGATTAGGTTAAGTTAGGTTAGGTTACAGCACATTGACCTCATGACAGGGGAAGTTGGTGTATATGAGATGCAGAGCTGCAACACTCCCAAAAAATTAAATACTGATGCATTTCTGCGACTTAATTGAAATGAAAAGTAGACTAATGAATCATCAAAGTGTTTGATGGAACATGTAGCGTTATCCTTGACTAGACGACAATGGTGGATCTGGCTATCTAAAGTCGATGCTTTACGGTATTCAAATGTATAATGTATCCACTATCATCAACTCATTTGCAAGTACTAAAAATTGAAATAGAGGGAGTTAGTGACTCAACGGAAAGAGAACTCCGCCTCTGCGCGAAATGTACATTTTTCAGTTTCTTTTAAACAGTCGTGGAGTGAACATTATATTAATTACTAATAAGAACATAGAAACCGTTCATTAAAAATTAAAAAAAACATCTAATTTACGATGTGTCGTTTAGCTATATTATAAAGCTTACGATGTATTCAAGTTACGACTAACTGAGATATAGGTTACATTATTTTAAGTATACAGTTAAGTAAGGTGAACCTAATTAAAAACTAATCTTGTATGCTGCATAATACACGTTCCATGTTATTTTCCGATAATAGCATGAAACAATTTTTTTTATATATTTATTAGATGCAACTGACTGATAATTTTAACTTCCTTAATTAAATAATACATGTTTCCAAGTAACAAAGCTATCCGAACAAACAATATCTAATCTAAAAAGCATTTATTCGGCGATCAAAAAAAACACCAAAATTTGCAACAGCAATATGCCACTATAGCAACTGACGCTAACCTTGTAAATGCTAATTAAAATTTTAAAATTTATCTTCGCGTTCAGGCAGTCTTAATATTTTTCCTTATTAATTAAAAAGCAGATTATTATTCAATAAAGGTAATAACATTACCCTTTTTGGCAGGTGTAACTGATACTAAAACGATTAATCATATTCATGTGAGACCAAATCTAAATTATGTGTGAAATAATTAAATTAGAACAACAACTTAACTAAGCAAATTTCGCAAAACGAATGGAAAAATACATATGATCTTTTAGAAATACACAAGGACTAAGTTCATTCACATTAACCGCACAAGATTAAGTCCATTTAGATATTTAAGCACATTACGTCTAATATTAGATTTTTTTTAAGCATACTGTAGAGAGAAAGGTCAGTATGTGTTTTTGTTTTGTTTGAAATAATCTCAGAATTTAGGGAATTGTTTTTAGAAATTATTTCATTTTTGGATTAACTATTAAGTATCGCTATATTCGAATATAGGCTATAACGTATCAGGTGGAGTGGTCTAGTGGTTACGTACTTATAAGATTAGCTTTAGATCATTGCTTAAGCTTTGGAGATAACGAGACCATCGCAGCACCAACGATTCGATTCCGGATCGAGTTACCTTTTTATAAGCTCTTATAAGGGAATACTGGGGAAAATATTCCACAATAATCAAAGGAGGCTAAAGGGCAGTTTCCACCCTTTGCGCCAGAGTGTATGTGGCGCCAATGGACGGGGAAAATCAAGCAATATCTACAAATTAGTTAAACCAAAATAATGGTTATCCCATACTACTTATTTCTACTGTATGTTATTACATAACCTAGAAATGCAAGAAAATATGGTAAAAAAACGCACATAAAAACAATTGCATGACAGATGACAAAGATAATTCAAAATAAATTAAACGAAACAATCCGGTTGGAAGGTGTTTTAGATTCAAGAAAGATACAAATATCAGGTGAATGACACAATTCACTGATGTAACTTTTGTACAAAAGTTATTTCTGTTGATGAATTAACTGGAAAACTTTATAGCGTACCTATGAATGACCACAACGTTTTAGTACCTACTATAACAACAGAAAATACTTTAAACCCATTGTTTATTGTTTACACTTACATTCATCGAAAATAAGCTATAATTAAATTAGAGTGTCACTTAATGAGTTAAACAACCTGTCTAGCTCCTATTTCTGAGCACTGTTTCACCCGAACACAATAAAAAACACCTTCTATCACCTCTTCAGGGTATCTAAAGTTTACACTGACTTTAGTTCAAGATTTAATTTGAATTGTTAACTACATGTAGGGGCCATTTCACTGAAGATATGACAAACGGTCAGCTCAACGGTTTAAATATAGGTCATACGCTTTACTGTTGCAAAAAAGCGATAATGCAGTTAGAATGTGCAAGACCAAGAGTTCATAGGTAGCCTCGGTTACTGCAGATAATTAAATTAAAAATAAACTACAAGTAATTTTGTTTTATTATTTATCAGAGGTTATAGGTACTTCTGATAAAGAAATTTGGCCCAAACTATTTTAAGCATCGATACGTGCACAAATTGTTATGAACAGATGACAAAGAATTTTCCAACGGTTTTGGAGAATTGTCAAAGTTAGACAAAATGGTAGCCACCGACAGTAGGCGACAAAAAACAAGTTGCTGCCGTCAGCTTCGTGTGGCGAAGACGGGCCTCTATCGCAACTTGTGGCCCGAAAGAACAAGCAACTATTCGTCTGACACCATTTGAACTGTCTGACTGCTTCCAGCAGCGGTCACAACTGGCTGACTGTGCGACAACTTTATGTTTTCACTGTAGTTGTAACTCTCTCAAGTTTGATTCGTTCTGGCAATTGCAGAAACTCAGAACAGATTAAATTTTATCGTCCACTCGGGCTACAAGTTGCAGTAGCGGCCCGTTCTCGCCATACGAAGTTGACCATTGGAACTGACTGGCCGCTTCCAATGGCGGTAACAAATGACCGATTATGCAAAGACCTTAAGCCTTCACCATAGTTGTAACTCTGTCAAAGTTGGTCAAAATTGAGGCTAACAACAGTAGTTTCAGTATGCGACAAATAGTAAATACTGTTGCCAACTTCGTGTTGCGAAAACAGGCTGCTACTGCAACATGTAGCCCGAATGGACCCTTATGGGTGAAATGGACCAGAAACCACTGCGTAGTAGTATTTGCGAGACACCATTTGAACTGCCTGACCGCTTCCAGTGGCGGTAACAAGTGGCCGACTGTGCGAGGACCTTAAGCTTTCACAATAGTTGTAACTCTGTCAAAGTTGATCAAAATCGTAGCCAGTGACAGTAATTAAGCATCCAACAAAAAGCAAGTGCTACCGCCAACTTCGTATGGCGTGAACTGACCGCTATCGCAACTTACAGCCCGAATGGACCTTTGTGGGTCAAATGGACCAGAAACCACTGCGTAGTAGTATTTGCGAGACACCATTTGAACTGCCTGACCGCTTCCAGTGGCGGTAACAAGTGGCCGACTGTGCGAGGACCTTAAGCTTTCACAATAGTTGTAACTCTGTCAAAATTGGTCAAAATCGGGGCCAGTGACAGTAATTAAGCATCCAACAAAAAGCAAGTGCTACCGCCAACTTCTGTGGCGAAAACTGGCCGCTACCGCAACTTGTAGCCCGAATGGACTTTTGTGGGTCAAATGGACCAGGAACCACTGCGTAATCAAATTTGTGTAGTTACATTCCCGCATCCACGATAAAATTTACTTGAGTTTCTGCAAATACCAGAACGAATCAAACTATTGAATTAAATGCTTTTGGTATACATTTTTATTTTCGTTTAATTACTTTTGCTCAATAGAGATTTCAAACGTGTTCAGAGAAAAAATATTTGCAAAAACGTTAGGAGCAGTTTTCTTGTTAATTGATTTTTAAAACAATAAGCAATAATTGAATCTCTTGTGTCTCGCATTTCTTCCGAACTTGGAAGTGCTTACATGCACACTTTATTTGTATTAAACGCACAAATACATATATACATAAGTCATACAAAGAAACTGAAATGTGCTAATGATACATTGCGATTATTACAAAAGGCAGAAATTAATTCTGAGTATTTTTTTTCTGCGTCGTCATCGTATTCGTCACACAAATGCTATTTTAAGATTTTGCGTTCAGCTTACTTAACTCTAAAAATATAACAAATGGAAAGAATTACATTTAATAGATACAAACGAAAATAAAGTGCCAGCTAGCAGTTTACTCGATTGTTACATAAAACGATTACGTTTACACTAAACGATTTTTTTTCGTTTTGTGACGAAATCAATCAAATCAAAAACCGTCAAGAGATAGATTTTAGATTAAATGGGTATATTTGCTTCGTTCTACAAATATCAGCCGAATTTCGTTTTTTCTTTTATAAACAATTTATACTCGACACAGTTGCTTTGTTAATATACCAATTCATCTCTGTTGAAAGGATTTCTTCAAACAACAACAAAAAATGTGGCGAAATTGAGTCAAATCATCTTTTTTAACAAAGTACTCGAAAACCAAAAATTACAAAACCAAACTAAAATGTCAGACCATTTTTGTTACAATATAATTAAACTTATTTAAATGCTAAGTTGTAATATCTAATATGTACGTAATCTATACATAATCGGAAGTGGTTCTTGCGTAGCTAGCAGACATTGAAGAATCTACAATATTTTCCAATTGACCATGAATTGAAATGATTTATTTAATCGAAATAACAATTGCTTTTATTGGACTTGTCATAAGGCGTCAATAACTAGTACATTAATATGGTACCTTGTACCAAGCAGATTCAATTTTGGTGGATGAACTTGGCATGCAATACTTGAAAAATCTGGTAAAGGAATGGATTGCTAATGAGAAATAATTTACCAAGGTATCCATTGTGGGATCACACTATTCCTACAGATTCTAAAAGGTTTTGTAGAGGTGTTTTCAAAACTCATCCAATAAGGATCACTGTTCCTTAACACTGCCACTACGTATAAGGTTGTGTTATACTATTTATACCTATCAGGTTTTCATTATGGTTTCTCTAATTCTCTAATAATTTTTGTGCATTTTAGTGGTTTTATTTTTTTACCACTGATAAATAAACTGTAGTAAAAATATTATACAGGGTTTTTCTGAAATAAGTGACAATAGGGAATTACACAGTGAGTAAAGCAGCGTGATTATAAGGGACAAAAAAAAATTGTAAGAAAAACAGACGAAGTTGCAATCCGAAGCCGGCCCTGGGCGTGAAACGGCAACGCATAGAGTAATTGCATCTAGGAAAATGTTTGTCTAGAAACTCAAGCATTGGCCAATAGAATAATACCTACTATTCTGCACTGACCTATAACACTGACACACTGACCTATGTTTAATGACTTCAACTGTCTACATACATAGTAGACATAATACAAGCCTACAACATTAAAAGAATAAAGACCTGTTTTAGGCTAGCTGATATAAACATCATCAATTACACTTAATCTAATCTAACAAATAACAAACAATACATGAGTACAATCCAAAGTAAATACAACACAGATGCTGCTAAGCAGCAGCTGATTGTGAGCGTATGCGGCGTTCCAATGTCGTATTTCCTGCCAGGACCGGACTGTACTTTCAAATATGTTTTTTCTCCAAAAAGACAGACTATAGGACCTTAAAACATCCACTTAATTTCCTTGTTTTGTAATGCCCTATCACTTACAGCAAGCTTGCTACTTATTTATCAACCAGGTGCCTGCATCTCGTCAGATGTTAGACACTTCATTATATCGACATCAATAATTTAAAATCAAACTTCAATAAAACCATTAAAATCAACACGTCTTACGTATTACCACTCGGGGAAGGGAGAAAGTCCAAGCTTTTCTTACTTTTTCTAAAATCTAAATGTATTAGGTGTCTCCTTAGGGTTATGGGATGAAAACTTTTTTGGGTGTTTCATTCCCTTCAGCCACAAATGCTGGAGGGCGAGCAGTACCTCCGGACTACGCCCGGAAGGTAGGGCGGAAGGCCCTCTTCAGTCTCCTTTCAGGAATCGTGGAAATGGGTGGGTGGTGGAAATGGACAAAATGAAGACAGAAGAGAATGAAAGATTATTCGTGGAATATTACTGCCTCAGCATTTGCTTAAGTTTTCAAAGGAAACCACAGAAAAACTTGGACCAAAGCAGACGGACTCGAAATCGAACCTGCGTCCTTTCGAATGCTAATCAATGGTCTAAACCTCTAGGCCATACTGCTCGGTTTATGGAATGGTATGCTAGTACCTATTTAAACAGGTTATGTGCTCTTACACCTATCCACCTGAGAAGTTTAAGATGGTGACGCTATTCGTCAGAAGCGACCTGACAGCTATCGCTGCTGCAATTGCGTAATGCCCTCATTAATAAACAATTTAATTGCTAAAGGAGGGATTTAATATTTCCACCCAACACGTGTATGCGTACATACATACAAACAGGAACGCCAATAACGTTAGCTGCAGTTTTATTTACCACACCTCCGGTAAAGTGACGTCGAGTATAAAGTATTCGAAAAGTGTGTCAGATCGATTTTGTAGCTCAACCTAACGACCTACACACCAGTATAGCTACGTAAACGTGCATAGGTGTATGCGAGTGCATCTGGAAGTGCCTACTGGTGCCTATTACGTATTACCACGACGAAGAGAGAAAAAAGCTTGCCTGCCTGTCTCCGTTGTTCTAAAGCTCGCAAATAGAGGTTGTGCTTGAGCTTTTAATAAATGAGCTGGAAACCTAGGAGGGGGTAAAGGAATCATTTGTGAGGCTTGGTTAGTGCAGCACGATTTAGGGCATTCAGCTCTAACTCTGCAAGTGCCTATAGTTGTTGAAATGATTTGAAGAGAAAACAAAATTCAATCAATACACAAAACAAAACGAAATTCCACGTTCTATACACACAAGCACTCAACGATTTTGATGGCTTCACCCAGTCTGTTATGCATATTATGCCTGATGCAGTTCCAGTCAGAAAAAGACTCAATTAGACTATTGGACATGGAGCATATGGGTGCACGTTTGGTTATGGATCCCTTTTACTCAAAAAAAGGCATTATCGAATTTGATTCCTATTTCAAGAATTACATTCATACTGAATAAAAACGACTTACAAAAATTTCCTCGTTTAGTATGATGAATTAATAATAAACGCCACCTTTACTACAATGCTACACTAAGTGAAATACACTTACATAGATGGATATATATATATATATGGATTTACTAAACTGAATCCACGGTGTAGCTCACTATGCGTTATAGGCACGTTACCAAAATCAAGCAAGTAAATATCCATCTATGTAAATGGACTTTGTTGAACATATTGAATTCCACTAAATACTACAGATGGCGCTTACCGCACCGTTTGTAAGATTTCATAAAATGCTGTCAAGGTAGCAGGCAGAGTTGCTCTGAGTTCTGTTAGAGCTGTCTGTCACGCTTTGACGTGATCCAACAAAACCGAAATCGCGATCTGATAATTTTTACAAAATACTGACCACCAGAAACTTCTTTGTTTATTTGTTAGTATACTGTATACTGATGATTGTATGTTTTGCGGAACACACACTTAACAAATGAAACCACCTGTACAATACAAATCACCATTCCCAGAATTTCAAACGATAAAATAGTGCAGAGTCATCAATTACTTTCGGTTTTTTTACCGGAGTCACTGCTTCCAGACGGTAACGCATTATTAGAAATCATCCCATCTTTTCAACAGCTGCATTTACACACCTTGCAATACTTCGTCTGCTGAATTTGTGGTTTTGCGAGAATTTCTAACGAACTGTGAGGTTCACTGGCCAAATTGCAAAAAATATGCATTAAACGACAGCATTCGACATAGAAAGGAGACAAGAATTTTTGTAATCGAACGATGGACAACGGTTCTTCAGTTTCTCGAGAAAAAAAACTTTTGGGTGTTTCATTCCCACCAGCCAGTAATGCTGGTGGGCGGGCAGTCCCTCTGGAGTAGGTACGCCGGAAGGTAGGGAGGAAGGCCCTCTTTCAGCCTCCTTTCAGGAATCGTGGGAATGGGTTAATGGTGATTCGGGTGAGAAAGATGAGACGGACGAAATGAAGACAGAAGAGAATGAAAGATTATCTGTGGAATATTACTGTCCCAGAATTTGCCTAAGTGATCCAAGGAAACCACAGAAAAACTTGGACCAAGACACACGACAGACGCGGAATCGAACCGGCGAATTCCCTAATGCTAAGCAATGGACTAAACCTGTAGAACATGTCGCTCGGTAGTTGCTAAAGATCTTTATGATACTATAACCATCACGGAAAAAAATAGTGATTACTACCATACTATCATACAGATATGGACAAAAAATGTCAGGTACAACAATTGCAGTAAGTTCTATTGAAGAAAATAGTAATCAGTTAACTGTTAATTGCGACGTTGAACTGATTAATATTTTCTTTATATACGTAGATAAATGTTTTCAATATGCTTACTAATACGGAATTACTCCAGTCATAGTTGACATTTTCTTTTAGTATGTATATCGTAATAATAAGTAACAATTTTACTTCTTCGTTTAGAAGCAACTGCAGAGGAATTGGAAGAGAATCCAAGAAGTTACCTCAGTTACCGTCAAAACCTTGAAACTGACGTCTCTCCATGCGACGGTTTCACAACCATCAATCACAAATTATAAGAACCTTTCTAGTATCAACCAAAAAAAAAATGGAGAAACTATAAAAAAGATATTAAATCAACTGAATTGTGGAAAACTTCCAAAAACATTAACTGGCAGCAAGTCCGCTTTATGTTGAAACTGTCGCCTCCTATTTTTACTGAAACAGAACAAGTTTGACAAATGTATATTTCTTCAGAATATAGATGTATTTTGTTTTTTTTTTAACAATAAATAATTGCATACGCGGATACAGTGGAGGACCGATGCTTACGTAACCACTAAACTGAATAACTAGTTATACCTGATTTGACCAACGTCCTTTGAAATAGATTCTAGTTTCAGTTTTTGACTGTCGTGTTGCTAGTCGATCCTAGCAGTAAATACACCTACAGGGTTAAACGTCAAAACTTACGTAAACTGTTTGTTTTGTGACTAGTTACTCTACCCATCCGTAGAAAATGAGCAAAACTCTCTGCGATCGCCCAGAAAGCAAAGAAAGACAAAGGTAACATTCTGAGCATACCCTCACACCCATATTCAAGTTTGACTGGTCAGTAGCTAATTCCATTATATTTTATAATCGGATAAGTATATCTCAAAATTAAACAAAACGAAATGTGTGCCGGAACACATAGTAGAAGTGAAACTTCAACGGACAAAACCGCAACAAAATTTTTACTTCAAGTTTTCGGGCAGACTGTTAATGTACTTGTCCGATTTGAAAACAACAGCTGAGCACAGCACACGCCGCCGGGACTCTAGCGGACTCGCCGCTCTCCGCGCGGCTGCGTATTATATCCATCTAATACACCCGTTGCCCTCTCTCCACCACCGCCAGCCTTTCCCTCCCTCGGCCGCTGCAGCCTCTCACCCCACGATATGCCGTCAAATCCCTTCACGCAACCGTAACGCTTTTTCGTAACAGAAGAGATTCTAATACCCCGTCTACAGAAGTTTCACTTTCAAAAGTTCAAATAAACTTTATTTGGACTTGAACTTACTAAAACCTTTGTCTGATATGCGAAACTTATTAGCCGAACTTAAGAGCGGCACTTTTTGTCAATCTATGACTACAACGATGACATGAACTTGGTTTTATCCCATTCGTAGGGATTAACTATTTACGTATTAGAAATACAAAGTTAAATGAAAAATTAAACCATCAAAGCTATTTGTAAGCCAAAACCAGACCTATAAGGTACCAAAATCCGTGTCAGTATGAGAATTATTACACCTGTAAATTGACATAATCAATGGATAATAATTATTGTTATCATTAATTATTTATTTATGTACCTAGAACAGTTACGATCGAAGACCTTGCTTTCAAATTAAAGATATCAATGAACGAATACGTAATTTTCAATCAGGACATTCGTAAATAGTGGGCAAATTTTAATTAATTGTTCTAGGTAATTAAAACAGCTCTATAAATATGTTAACGGTCGGTTTATAAACGCACTACAGTCATTTTTATGTTATTATATTACTATTTGAAACGGTTAAACTAACAAACCGTTCAGCTAGGAAGTTATTCAATATAATATGTTATGCGTACTCACATTAGAATTTAATTGAGAAATTTCTATAGGAATGCACACAGTACAATAAATTAGATAATTAATTGTATTGCATAGTTGGCTTCCAAATTAAATTGCTGTATTCTTTTTTCTTTAAAAAAACGCCAATTCACTCATCGTAACTTACTGTCACACGTGTGTCGACAACCCAACATACATAGTGGCAAAGAAGATCAGGCTTCCAGACAGCACATACTGGATCATTCCAGAACACGGTCAGCCTCTTTAAACAGTTGCCGCAAGATCGAGAAGTCAGTAAGAAAACGAGTTCGAGCCGATGCAAAGGGAAGAAGGAGCAAAGAATTGACAAAGTGTTCATAATCAATAATAGAAGTGTTAATTAGACAGCAATTAGTTAAATAAAAGTTGTAATAGTACCAGAAGGTGTTTAAATAAGTGACACTTATTGATTACAATGAATAACCTTCAATAATCTTCTCAATAACCCCAAAACTCTAACTCTAATCTGTAAAATCTTATAAAAATTTCCACGTATAATCTCCTATCTGCCCAGATACTTCCACCAAAATTTTAACGATCAGCGGAAGCACAAATTTACGGAAAATTGAAACAACTTTCGCAAATGTGAAGCGTTTCTGCGAGCGAAAATGCTCTCAATCAGTACGCACCTTTAAATGCGTATATGTAGATTCTTCGCATTAGATCCGGATTTTGATTTACATTATCTATAATGATATCTCACGTATTTCGTGTAATACTCATGTCCAACTTCAAACGTATAAATCACTGTAATTTGGATCAAGTTACCAGTTCCTATAGTGACAGGTAAGCAGTTATAATATGTGTGCGCCTAATTAATGGGAATATTACACTGCATATGCACAAGTGGGCTGAACAATATTTTTTGCCCCTGAGAAAATTCCGAGCATTTATTAATCTATGAAACAAATATCTGCATACATAATATACATAAATGTATACATATATACGCACATACCGACTTCTTATTCATGTGCATATATAGCAAATGTTCAATCTAGAAATCACATCAACATCCTAGGTATGGGAGCCTTAAAATTTACAGGATTTTGACAGTACCTATTGTAATATTCGTGGGTTTAACAAAATTAACTTCTAAGACTGATAACGACAAAGACTATTTATTTACACTTATTATTAAAGAACTTAAAAAAACACTATTAAATTATTACTAAACTTAGGTTATGAATTATTCGATTTATTTACACTACTGTTGATATATCACTATTCACTGCGCTATTTATTTTACTTCTATCACTGTCAATTTATTTCTGGATTCACTTCTGCATAAGTTAATTTATTTCTTCTTTTCTCGGCGATAGTCTCTTCCTTTAAATACTCTTTTGTTTACTTTCGGGAACCTTCTGGAAACATCCGGATAGTTTATTTTTTATTTAAACTGTTTAACTGCTAACCCACGGCTAGTCGGCGAATCCATAAACCGATCACGCACGCAAACACACTCATGCTCGCTACAGAGTCAAATAATCTTTGTTGGTTAATGTAAAAGTTCATCAAAAGAGAAATTAATTCAGGATTTAGGATACAATCAAATACCTCATTAGTTAACGCCCAAAAATTTCTAAATCCATCACGGATGTGGTTAATTTTCGGTGAGAAAGGAAACAGCTTGGACTGTTACAATGATCACGCGTTTTGCTGCACAATATCAAAATTGAATCGGTTATGGCTATAGGCTCTTTCATAAATCGATCGGCGATCAATCGATCAGTCGAACAGTGACGTTACTACGAACAAAGATCTCGTTGTTGCTACGTAGACGTTATCGATCCAGAACGAATTCGGCGTTTTTTTTTTTAATTATTTTTCTAAAACAAAAAGGTGCCAAGCAAAACGACGGCAATATTGGAAAGCGTGGCATGTTTGTAATGCACAGTTGCGTCTAAAAACGCGTTACCACCTTGACGCTAGCTTGTCTTGACGGTGCAGTGTCGGAATCCGAGGTGTCAGAAAAACTGGGCTAGACTGGCCGTAAAAACGCTATCTGCTTAGCAGAATTATCGGATGGTTAAGTTTTCGAACCGCCAACTGTCTACTAGACCATGGCGGGAATTTTAAAGTTGCACTTTTCAGCGAACTGCGATGTTTCTTGGTGGCTTTAACGGTCCGTTGGGTATGTTCTGCTGCGACAATAACGCGCACATGGTGTGTGGGTGTACAGGCATCCACGGCACGACACCACGAAACAAAACACAGCTCAGTATTATTATTATTATTGTTATTACTATCGGTATTATAACAGTGCAAAGTGTTGCGAAATTCATGTTGCGAAATGTCCGAAGAAATGCCACCGTTCCTATTCCAACAAAAATGGCAGATAAATAAAGGATAATGTTTTCGCTACCTATTTATATTTTCTTCTAGGTATTTCATATTACAACATACTTGCCTCAGCCGGCGTCGGATTTATAACTCTTTCAATAGAAAAAAAATGCACCATTATAATAATTGAAAGAGCAAATTTCCTTCATACGTTCTTCGGCGAAAGAATGCGATACTATAATCGGGCATAGATAAATGAAGACTTTGAAATTGGACTAAAGACCATTTCTCAAATAATACATTCAGTAGGTCTTATACCTAAACGTCTGAAATAAGGAGTTCTTAAGGCAAGGGCGACAGGTATATAAGTGTTGCGAACCAATGACTAAAATTTATCTCACTCGACATTGATTTGCTATTGAAAAAAGCATCTTTTTAACCATTTATTTTGTCCAAATTTGAGGAGTAGACCAAATGAATCTTCTGGACCTCTGGTCCAGCACGTTGAGGTATTCGTTACATCATTGGACTAGGTCGCACGACCAGTTCTGCGCTCAGCTTCGGAAATAAAAAGACTTTTTGGTGTTTCATTTCTACCAGTCACTAATGCTGGAGGGCAAGCAGTCCCCCCGGACTACGCCGGAAGGTAGGGCGGAGGACCTTCTTCAGCCTCCTTTCAGGAATCGTGGGAATGGGTGGGGTGGTGGTTCGGGTGAGAAAGATGAGACGGGCGAAATGAAGACAGAAGAGAATGAAAGATTTCTTGTGGAATACTACTGACCCAGTATTTGCCTAAGTGATCCAAGCAAACCACAGAAAAACTTTGAACCAAGGCAGACGGACCCGGAATAGAACCGGCGTCTCTCGAATGCTAGACCTCAAAGCCAGTCCGCTCGATGCTTCCGAAACAGTCACTTTTACTCTTTATATCCATACGTGGGCATAAAGCCACTTAGACCAGGACGGGACGAGTAGTAAGGATATAAAGCAGAGGATAGCGGAAGGTCGAGTCGCTTCAATAAAAAGAAGTCACTTCTATGCTCGCGAATAGTTAATTTAGAAATTCAAAAAAGATAAGGTTAGAAGCGTTCGAAATGTGGTGTTACAGGCGAATGATGAGGATACTGTGAATAGAGAAGGTTAGAAATGAAGAGATATTAGAAAGAATAGGGAGAACTGGGGATTCTATGTAAGTCAATAAGAAATAGGATAGACAGGGTTGGGAGGACACCTTCTCAGGCATGAAGATCTAGTTAGACATATTAGAGGCAGAAACTATAGCAGATGAAAATGAAAATAAAGTCATGTGGCGACCCGCCTATCTCACGTCAGTTCGCGCCACACACCCCTAACTTTGGCATCGTCCGCTAGGTGGTCACATCTCAGCAACTCTCGCAGGGGGTGGGAAATCACCGCGATTAGAATATACGAGCACTGATTTCCTTCCGACCCCGTTAGGTCCTGTAACGGCCTTAGGTAGAGTGGTTTTAGTCGGTAGGTCCAAGGACGCCTTCCTCGGGAATCCGACACTAACCAGTCGTACAGACGACTGGGTGTCTTTTGAAGGTTTCTCCTCTTCTACGAAAACAAAAAAAAATTTCCGATCCTATAGATCTCCGTTATTATCAGGAAAACATCTTTTTTTTGGTTGTCCAGAAAACATTTAATGATTGGTTGGCAGTTTCCTCTAATTGTTATGATGATAGCGATGACATAACGGTACGATATTTCTAAAAGGATTCGGCCAAAATCATAATACAAGGAACAAAAAGTTCATGGCGGTCAGTGTCCTCAATGTAATGTCAAGTCAAAATCGTCGAACGCGAATCGCGGTTTTGATCTTATCAGGGTTCAATAAGTCGATATCCTTATGGACCTTGTTAAACATTTCTGAATTCCACCAAAGGTAGTAACACACTACAGATGTCGCTTACCACGCTGTTTATAGTAATCCACACAAGGAGGTTCGTTTTTCTTATGGCGTCTCCTCTTTTGGTATCTCCTATCATTTTTTTCTAAGAATCAACTGAATATCTCTTCAGAGAACTCAAAAGTTTAGTCTAATGGTATTAAAAAAATCTTAATTATTTCACAGCTGATCAGATTACGTAAACGTGTTGGTAGAGATCATTTAAACCTGCTGTTGCACGTTAATATTTTAAAGAAACTTATGTGAACCTTTACCATCTTCTTCTTTTACTTTACCTAATACATATTCGACATAAAATGTTAATTTGCACAACTCCGTTGGTTCGTTAAAGGACTAAGATAGAAAAAATGGCATTGGTGAGTTGTTAGGGTGCGGACCAATATGCAATAACGCCAAGTGCCTGATGGAGAAATTCCTTATACACTTGGCGAGCGTATTTACGAGCCATTGGTAATGACGTCTTGCACAAATATTGATTGATCTGTCCTCTAAGGTGGCGCGGCGCGCTATTTCATTGATTTATGGTTTGTTAAAAACTGAAGGTAGTAATTTGCCCCGTGTGCTGTAGTTGCTGACCGTATAAAAAGTTAAAGTGGATGCGGCAAACAAGATAGGATCTGGCGTGGTCCGAAATGCACTTGCACCACTTGTCGAGGGGCAGGATACGCACGGAAATAATTACACTTCGAGCGTTTGTTAGTCATAAATCATCATTTAACCCTAAAAGGCCGTAAACAAAGAGTAGTTAGGGTCTAGTGTTTTATCGAGAAAAACGAAGAAAGGGATTGCTAAACATATATCAATAGGATAGGGCGGGTAATGTGACAGATATCATTAGGTCTTCCTATAGGTAAATGCTTTTATGAATTACCATATTATTTTTTTTACATAGATACATATTATTAATATGATATTCTTAGGCTAGGACCACATCAACGTAATTTGAGTCAAATTTGCTATTACACACTTCTGCTTGTCAACCGAAAGTCAAAGATGAACAAAGGTAGTCGCGCTCTCATCATTCCCCGATTTAAAACAAAAGAAATTAATATTTGAGTTGCGTCAACTGAAACCCTTGAGTATAACGAGTCAATTTCAGTCGTCAGTTCTAGACTTTACTCAAATTATGTCGTCGTCTGACCGCAAATTAAAGGCAATTTTATGTGGAACGTTGCAATTGCAATTCAAGGGTGTGCAGTTTCGGGCGCCATTTCTAAGGATAGCTGTAATATGACGCACGTTCGCGTTTCTATCAACTTTCTTCGAAATCGACATAGTCCGCAAATTCTTCTTTCAACTTACTAATTAACTGACTGCAATTGTTGCTGACAGAACGCCTACTTTTACTCGCAACAAACGATATAGGGAATATCGTAAACATAGAAAGGAGATGCCAGATAGGAATTGCAGCGGACACTAATAAAGAAAAAGGAACAACGTTACACAAACTAATGTGTTACAGAAAGAGATGCAGACAAGGAGAATTTGAATATGAAATTCTCAGGAAATTAAGAAAGCAAAGATGCTTGTTTAAAGATATAATTCCAACCAATCTGTTATAAAGCCGATCCTAATCTTTTGCGTACCTAACCAACGTCTATCTCAGTATCTCTTTTTACTTTGTCTTTGTCTATACTACTCATGAAGAAGGGAGTCAGATAAGGGTGCACACTGTTACCGCTACTTTTTGATCTATACATCGAAGACGCGATCAATATCATTAAAGACATTACAACTGTAGGGATAGATAAACAGGGACAAAGGATTAGTATGCTTACATTTGCAGATGATATAGCACTATTAGCATCTAGCAAGGAGGAGTTCAAAATAGCTTTAAATAAAATGGATGCGGAATTGACACAACGCTCTCTTTTTTTTGTTAGACCCATTCGCTTCGGATTAAGTTATTGCTCAAAAATTCACCTATCTAGCCTTCTTGATTTGAAGCCAACTTCAAATTGCACTGTTACAGCAAATTACGATCGTCTGGCCGTAGCTTTAGATACGCTTCATAAATGCATTAGCGACTCGTCGTCGATCCGGAATAATCAGGGCTTGGATAATTTAAGTCGCCTTCTGAAAAATCCTGATTGTTGATTGGGAAGTTTATCAAAAACTTATTTAAATGAGTAAATCGAAATGTTTTTCATATTAATAGTTACATACTTAATGTTTATTTTCCAGAAATCCATTATACGTTTGTTAGAGATTACTCTTATTCTTAATAGTAGCTTCGCTTCTCAGTATTCAGCTACAAAAAGCAAATAAAAACTGGTTTAATACTTCATACTAATGCGGAAAACCATAAAAAAAATATACTGACATTCAAACAGGCAGAGAACTTTCTAAATGCACCTGTGCCAAAAATGTTTATCTCCATAATTTCATTTCAAAATAATTTTACTGTTTGTGTCCATAAGTAAGAATAAACCTCATCGACTTATCAACAAGAATCTTCTTTTCTTGATATCAATTGGCACAGATGTATACAAATTTATAAAACAAGACTATAAATACCTTTTCTTCTTTTCAAGCTAAGAAAAACCCCAATGTCATATTCACACTTCCTCGCATTAATTTACACACAATTATAACTGACAGTGTACTTTTCAGCTTGACATTAATGAGCTGTAATTGAATCTGTCATACGATGATAATTCATTTAAAATATATTACCTACTACAATTCATGAGATGCGCTTTTTTCCGAACGTAAAATGAAGAAAATATCATTTCTAAGGATGAATTAATTTACCTACATAAAATGGCACATTGTGGAAATAGATTTCGAATAAATGCGTCTGACAGATAAATCCAGACTTCCGTACAGTGGATAAATTTGAATTAAATGTTAACTATTTATGTTTTTACGTAACTGTACAATACGCGGAACGGTCTGTAAAATTTTTATAGTTCATTACCACGAGTTTGGCTTCGTCACTGGCCAATTACAGTAGATCTCAATGAATTAACCTGTCAGGAAAATGACAAATAACATCAATAATCAGAAAGAGTTAGGATCATTTACAGAAAGCAGACAGAATACCATCCGACGGCGCTTGGAATGCGTGACCGTGAAATTTAACTGAAAAGTTTAACATGTACAACTGAACCTAAGTAAATGAAATTAAGTAAAATATCTTTGAAATAATTTGTATTGAATGATGATAACCTCAAATTAATAAGTTGCTGTTACTGGCGAATGATGAGGATACCGTGGATAGAGAAGGTTAGAAATGAAGAGGTTTTAGAAAGAATAGGAGAACAGAGGACTCTACGGAAGTCAATAAAAAATTTTTAATTAGAACTAATTACTGTTCGCAAATAGTTAAGGATGTGGGATGTTCTAGTTTTAGGGAAATGCGAAGATTAGTTCAGAATAGGAATGAGTGGAGATGCGTCATGGCCTAGAGGTTTAGACCATTGCTTAGCATTCGGGAGGACGCCGGTTCGAATCCGGGTCCGTCTGCCTTGGTCCAAGTTTTTCTGTGGTTTCCTTGGACCACTTAGGCAAATGCTGAGGCAGTAATATTCCACAGATAATCTTTCACTC
The DNA here is from genome assembly GCF_000699045.2 of Agrilus planipennis. Taxonomy (NCBI): domain Eukaryota; kingdom Metazoa; phylum Arthropoda; class Insecta; order Coleoptera; family Buprestidae; genus Agrilus; species Agrilus planipennis. Next base: position 264,263 of record NW_020438940.1, on the reverse strand, counting down.
TCTTCTGTCTTCATTTCGTCCGTCTCATCATTCTCACCCGAACCACCACCCACTCATTCCCACGATTCCTGAAAGCAGGCTGAAGAGGGCCTTTCGCCCTACCTTCCGGCGTAGCCCGGAGGGACTGCCCGCTCACCAGCATTACTGGCTGGTGGGAATGAAACACCCAAAAGTTTTATGTTTTTTGTCCAACCAGTTTTAGGACTAACCCACTTTATGATGATGGTGTTAATGTTGCTGCTGTTACTCCCTCTTTCGTAGCCTAGTGGTACAATACTGTTCGATTCCCGGTAAAGGGGTGACAGTAACAACAATTTTTCCTTAATAATTTGAGGTTATCTGTAGTAGGTAAAGTTAATTCAAAAATTAATTCACTAATGCATCGAATTTAACCCCACAAAATTCAAAAGTGTCTCATTTATTAATAATTATGATTTTCTTAATTCTTACAATTGATGGCGACCAGTGGTTTCGCAGGAGTTGAGTGCAGTTCATGTTTGCCATATCGTCGGTCGTCCAGTGCGCGTAAATCCACCGAACGAGCTTCTAATTGCATGGGTGGAATTAATTAAAACATAAAAGTATTTGTGGCTCGCAGCAATGAATACTAATGGCATGTTAATGCGGAACTAATTATCACTTTGCGGCGTAGCGTCGCTGTTGTAGACGCTGTCGACGTCTTGGACATTATGTTGCGTTACGTTTCACAGTTCTTATCGCAACTTGCACATCTGGTCAACTTGGAAATTGTAATAAAGCGACGAATGCGTACCTCTACGTGTAGCAAGTACGAGCTAGTCAAGGGGAGGCAAATTGGCACTTGTCCTCCTCTTCCTCCTACTTTTCAGGTGACGAAAACTATTAACGCCATGTGATGAAATTTAGCATTAATCATGGATTCGTTAATGTTTGACAAGATTTACTACTCTGTATGTGATTATATCATAAACGATGTTATAACTACCATACACCAAGGTTCAAGTTCTTCAAACATTCTGTAGAAACTGTCTATGAAGTGCTGATGAAAACCAACCAATGTCGTATTCTACAATTTACGTCAGAATATGAAACTAACCTCACTTATCTCAAATTGCTTCTGTCGACCCCCCCCCCCTTTATCTGATAAAAATACATAATATAACTCTTTCGTTCGGTCAATATCATTCTTTGATAAACCTAAAATGTTTTTCTTGAATGTTGGAGGTTCCCTAANATTGTTTTTTTATTGCAAAAATGACTTTTTTCGTGATTTTTTCACATTGAAATGAAGGTTTTTAAATTTGGAATCGAACTGGTTGTTGTGGGCGTCAATTGGTCAATTTGTTAATGAGATATTATTAATTGTTTATCCCAACAGACATGAAGAGTTAGTGCCGTAACTTTTTTTTGAGCAAACATTTTTAGGTACACATAGGTTCAATCTCTTCGTAAAGGTAGAGTTCTTCATATCCCGTTAGGGGCAAATCGAAAAATTCATTTTTGTCCCCTTATTTATTACTGTAAACAAGGGGGTCATTTTTATTTATAAACAATTAGAGCTGGAGCGACTCCTACGTAACGTACGAATTTTTAACCGACGAATATGAACGAGTGACTTCGAAACGAACATTAAAAGAGCAAAACGAATCTCCTAAGACCAATAGGAAGCGAGTTAACACTTTTTTTTTTAAACGTAACAGATTAATTGTTTTTAACTATTAAGAAATGAATTTTGCGTCATTCGATAAACAAATCTTTATATTTTGTATTATTGTTTTTAAAAAAGTACTAACTTTTTTTGTTATTGCTAAAAGACCCGTCTAAAGTGATCAGTAATTTCGGACGACGCAACGTAGTTAGCGGTGTAAATAAAACATTCCAGACTGACGCGCCGTCTCAATCGGAGAATGCGGAGAAAATAGTCGTTTCTTTGACAATTTTTATCGGATTGAGTTGTTTTTCTTTTTAATCTGGGATAACACCAAAAATTATGGACAGTGGTTTAAGTTGTTTTCGATTTTAATAGTAGTGTATGTGCTGTTTTCAATTTATAATAAAAGATCAATAACTTAGTATTTGTATTGCTTACTTATTTTATTTTCCGAACAAATATTTTTATAAAACGATGAATACAATAAAAATAAAGATAGTAAGAAAGTTCAAAAATGAAAATGAATGATGAAATAGTTGTGTCACACACAAATAAAAAGATGAGGCTTTCTTAAACTAAATTATAATATAAATGTAAGATTAGGCTAGGTTAGGTTGTTATGTTAGATTGGAAAGAATAGGAGAACAGAGGACTCTATGGAAGTCAAGAAAAAATAGGCGATGTAGGTTAGTAGGACACCTTCTCAGGGATGAAGGTCTAGTCAGAGACACATTAGAGACAGAAACGGAAGTTAGGAGGGGTAGAGGTAGACCTAGATTAGATTATTGTTCGCAAATAGTTAAGGATATGGGTTGTTCTAGTTTTAGGGAAATACGAAGATTAGCTCAGGATAGGAAAGAGTGGAGGTGCGTGTCCAACCAGTCTTAGGACTGACGGCCTTATGATAATGAATCTTTTCCGTAATCTGTGATACTGTTGTAACCGGACGTTCTTTAGCACCTGCTAGTCTGCATCCTCTCGGTGTAAAGGCAATTAGATTTTAGTGCCGGACCACCAAATTTACTGGCAGCAGATGTTAGCAAAATGTCTAGTTATCAAAAATTGAATATTACAGGCTAAGAATCATAAGAGACTAAAACCTGATGAATAAATACGAGCGAGATATTGGGCAAGATATTATAAAGTGGTTGAGGTAAACTATGGCCCTTGATTAACATCTGAACTTTTTGGAAAAAAATTAAAGAAATCTAAAGATAGGTACTGGAGATACAAACAGCGACTAGGCACCAGCCTCACGCTTTGATGGTAAGTGATTATTATTGGAGTAATTTTTGAAATTATTATCAACACCTTATGTAGCATATTCTACAGCGTATAAACATAGTAAGAGAGGTATTCAACACTGTCAAAAAAAGAAAGCTGCAATATTTTGCCCACTTAATGATAAATCCAAAACGTGAACTGCTCCATGTAGTGATGCAAGGAAAAATAAAAACAAAGCGTAATTATGGTTGCCGAAGAACATCTTAGGTCAAGGATCTTCGCTAGTGGTACGGAGTGAGTAACATGGTACTGTTTAGGCTCGTTGCCGACAAAGTAAAGATCATGCAACTAATCTCCAATGTTCTGGGAGGAAACGGCACATGAAGAAAAAGAAGGATGTGGCATTTTAGTAATAGGAGAAATTCCCCTACAAAATAGGTCGTCAGTCGTAAGACTGGTTGGACACACACTTCCACTCTTTCGTATTCTGAGCTAATCTTGGCATCTCCCTAAAACTAGAACAGCCCACATCCTTAACTATTTGCGAACAGTAATCTAATCTAGGTCTACCTCTACCCCTCCTAACTCATGTTTCTGCCTCTAATATGTCTCTTACTAGACCTTCATGCCTGAGAAGGTCGAACGCTTCTAACCTTTCTTTTCCGCCGCGCCCACTGTCCATGTTTCGAATTTATAAATTAACCGTTAACAATATATGACTTTTTTAAATTTTTAAAATATTCATTAGGTTCATCTGTTGATGGTCAGAGAAGACCGTAAAGGTCGCAATTCTTAACCAATTTTGGCGATCCTTGACAATATATTATTGATTTTCTTAATGAGTTGTACATATATTATTTTATTAACAATTTTCTGTAAGAACTATCTTTCTCATGCCCACTGGCTATAACTAAACTGATAATAAGATAGCACTATCACAAGAAATGACACAACAAAATCTTCCATACACTTAGCGGTCGTTTTTAAAAACTTTTATCAAACGTAAATGATTTTTTGCAACAATAATTTTGTCGGTAGAAACGTTATCAATGATGACTAAACAAAAAATATACGGATAACACATCTAATGTTCCGAATAAGTACCTAAACACAACATTTGCCATTGTCTAGGCAAAATCAACGTTAAACTATCTAATACAATATTAAAACGACAATATTAAGTATTATTACAACTACCTACACACTACAAGTTAATTAATTATATTATTATACAAAAAGAAATGAACTACTCTCACGTCAATAAGTACTGAAGTTAAATAGTACTGTTACATAACCGCATTTACTTTTATTTGCAACGTCATCTTATGGATAATGATTTGACGAGCAGTACATACGTCATGAATCCTTATTATGCAACTAGCAAGTATATGTATAGGCATGTACAGATGTAGCCAACAGCAGTTGCATTATTAATGCAAACGATGATCAAAATCTGATTGAGTTTATGTCTGACCCCAACCAAACCTAAGGCTATAGCTAATTTAGTAGATAATTATAACCTGATTCATTGGTCAGATGTTAGTGATATTTACTTAATAAAACTAATATAACTAACGTGTAAAGTGTATAACGGTAGACTGGTATAGGGAATTGCATTATTTAAAATATAGACTTCATACATATAAATGGTAAGTTGCAGTGGAACCTTTACAATACAATAGAAATACATATTTCAATAGTAGTCCAGTCGGTAGAGAATTTTCCCGACATAAATTTGTTACCGGACGGGAGTTGTTCCTAGCTGTAGACGGGGAAAAGTTAAGCATCCCTGTATATTTTTAAACTTCGAAAAAGTGTGCGTTAACAAATGGGAGAGGTCCAAAGTTGGTAAAAACCAGNTGGTCGCCAGTTATTCTGATGATGACTTAATTCCAGAGGACGTGTTGCACAAAATTTCTTGTAAATGTAAAACTAGGTGTGGCAAAAAATGTGTAAAACATTAGTAAATAATAGACGGGAACATGAAACAGTTGTGTCACATACAAATAAAAAGATGAGGCTTTCTTAAACTAAATGATAATATAAATGTAAGATTAGGCTAGGTTAGGTTGTTATGTTAGGCTATGTATAATAAAAAGGCAGGTGTTGCAGTTGTAGTTTAATGCTTTCTTCAATTATATTATTTTTTATGATATAACTAGTTACATATATATTAAATTGTATTACATCATTCATTTTCATTTTTGAACTTTCTTACTATCTTTATTTTTATTGTATTCATCGTTTTATAAAAATATTTGTTCGGAAAATAAAATAAGTAAGCAATACAAATACTAAGTTATTGATCTTTTATTATAAATTGAAAACAGCACATACACTACTATTAAAATCGAAAACAACTTAAACCACTGTCCATAATTTTTGGTGTTATCCCAGATTAAAAAGAAAAACAACTCAATCCGATAAAAATTGTCAAAGAAACGACTATTTTCTCCGCATTCTCCGATTGAGACGGCGCGTCAGTCTGGAATGTTTTATTTACACCGCTAACTACGTTGCGTCGTCCGAAATTACTGATCACTTTAGACGGGTCTTTTAGCAATAACAAAAAAAGTTAGTACTTTTTTAAAAACAATAATACAAAATATAAAGATTTGTTTATCGAATGACGCAAAATTCATTTCTTAATAGTTAAAAACAATTAATCTGTTACGTTTAAAAAAAAAAGTGTTAACTCGCTTCCTATTGGTCTTAGGAGATTCGTTTTGCTCTTTTAATGTTCGTTTCGAAGTCACTCGTTCATATTCGTCGGTTAAAAATTCGTACGTTACGTAGGAGTCGCTCCAGCTCTAATTGTTTATAAATAAAAATGACCCCCTTGTTTACAGTAATAAATAAGGGGACAAAAATGAATTTTTCGATTTGCCCCTAACGGGATATGAAGAACTCTACCTTTACGAAGAGATTGAACCTATGTGTACCTAAAAATGTTTGCTCAAAAAAAAGTTACGGCACTAACTCTTCATGTCTGTTGGGATAAACAATTAATAATATCTCATTAACAAATTGACCAATTGACGCCCACAACAACCAGTTCGATTCCAAATTTAAAAACCTTCATTTCAATGTGAAAAAATCACGAAAAAAGTCATTTTTGCAATAAAAAAACAATATACAAGAAATGGCAATTTTTGACGACTTTTTGGGATTTGTGCAATAACCAATTGACAAAATTGATCGTACCGCAATTCAAATTGAAGGTTTTTAATTTCTCTACAATTGTTATTTGAAACCTTTCTTCCTAAAAGGCATAACGTGCCTTCTAGATCTAAAAACCTGGTTTTTACCAACTTTGGACCTCTCCCATTTGTTAACGCACACTTTTTCGAAGTTTAAAAATATACAGGGATGCTTAACTTTTCCCCGTCTACAGCTAGGAACAACTCCCGTCCGGTAACAAATTTATGTCGGGAAAATTCTCTACCGACTGGACTATAGGTATATGATCGATTCTGAGACAGATCTAAAAATGAAATTGATAAAACTAAAATAGGGGGAAACCATAGTACACCACTACTCAGCAACCTGAAATATCCAATTATCCACTCTATTGACAGTGTAAAGCCTAGCGCACACTGCGATTTATTAGTCGCGCGACTATTTCGTCGCGAAAACAACAGGCTAAGGCCTAGCGCACACTGCGATTTATTAGTCGCGCGACTATTTCGTCGCGAAAACAACAGGCTAAGGCCTAGCGCACACTGCGCGACTATTTCGTCGCGAAAACAACAGGCTAAGGACTAGCGCGCATTGCGATTTATCAGTGAAAGATGTCTACATGTTTGACCTTCTATGCGATTTATTAGTAGCGCGACTATTTCGTCGCGAAAACAACAGGCTAAGGACTAGCGCGCATTGCGATTTATCAGTGAAAGATGTCTACATGTTTGACCTTCTACTTCGAAAGGCATCCTTATTATCATCATCATCATAAGGTCGTCAGTTCTAAGACTGGTTCGACACGCACCTTCGCTCCTTTCTATCCTGAGCTAATCATCGCAATTCCCTAAAATTGGAACATCCCAAATTGAAGATTAAATGGTTTTCACCAAATTTAGACATAGGGCTTGCCGTTTCGACAAAACGTTGACTACAACGAATAGGAGACAAAAAATTAGAAGTGGTTGATTTTCGGTTTCTAGGAAGTCAGATAACTTAGGATGGAAGAAGTAATATATATGTTACAGTCAAAGGTCGATATGCAGTCTCTTCCCGAAATGATTGGTTTATCCCAGGTGCGTGTCCGACCAGTCTTAGGATTGATGACCTCATGAAAATGATGAACCTGGATAGTATTTCATACATGAGGAACACCGTAGTTTAGCTTATTTTTTGTAGACTTTTTCAACTACAATAAACACGTCTATCCACTTAAAGATTATGGATATTACCAATCTCATACGATCGTACTGAATATGGTTATTACTTTTTATTATAACCGAACGGTTTGTGTTAATTAATAACTTGATGTGCGAATGCAATAAGTTGGTCGGGGCTGATGATGGGAAAGGTATCATTACCCACTTTCTAAGATAGCGTATACGCATAATTGCGTTGCTCTATCAGCAATTAAGATATTTACATGACGCCTCTAACATCAGGCGATAATTTAGATTGAGATACTTATCGTATAATGCATCTGGTACGCAAATCCGCGTCCGGCGTCACGTTTTGAAGTTTAAATAATTGTGCGATAAAACTGGCACGGTGTTTGTTACATAACACTTGAGCAAATTACTGTATCTCAGCGGTCGGGGAGCCGGGGTAAATTACCCGAAATGGGGTAAAAATGAAATTTTTGGGGGTAAAAATGAAACTTTTGTGAGTAAAAAGTATATATTTATAATTTGCTATTTTATAAACCTGTTAGTATTTTTTTCAACTTAAACAATTTAGCGACATAGGCAGGCCACGCCATCTCACTCCCCACCACTAAGTGTTCAACATCAAACAACGTCATTTGGGGTAATGATTAAAAAAGTTCCCCGACCGCTGGTGTATCTGAACACATATCCAACTCTAATACACTCTCTATTAATCAGTGATTAATAATTAATATTAATGTGAAAAATCATTTAACATTTATCCCTACAAATTTTCTCAAATTAATGATGAAAAATTCCTGCTGCTGTCATATCCTCGTCAGGAATCGAATTTTAGAAAAGCAATCTAGGCACATGGATTTTACACATCCCAACTAAAATTTATGAGGGACATGATCCATGTAGCGTGCGGGTCTCATGGTGCTAATGAGGGGCATGCCGATGTAGGAATTTCCCAGTAGATTCCTTATGCAACTCCCACCCAAAAAAAGTGATGATGCTAAAATGAGGATTGCCTTATGGGTTTTTCATATGGGTTCATTTTTCCAAAAATCATTAATGAGGTAACAATAATTTTTCCCCGCGAGGCCAATGCGACATTCCTGATGATGCGCAAATGCGTCAAGGCGTTATATGCCCCCCTAGAGTAAGGCGACCTCATGGGGCCCACAAGGGGTAGTAGGCTACCTACCTAGGGACCCTACCTGAACCCTCCTCAAAATTCTGGTCGGGATCCTGAACATTGGGAATGACTCCTGGGGAATTTACGTCCTGCTTCCTCAGTTTTACATCTACTTTTGTTGGCTTTTTCAATATTGGGAGTATTTTCTGGATAAGCGTCTGGATTTCGTTTCTCCTGAGGAACTCCTATTCTGTACTGATGTCACACGGGCTGCTGTATAGTTTTAAACATCTTTAGACCATATAGTACATAGCCACCTGGTGTTACAGTTTTTAATATTAAAAAAAAAGGGAAAACATGTTTTGAGTGGTCAAATAGGTATACACTAGTAGTGATGGTATAATATACATCATCATAAGGTCTTAGTCCTAAGACTGGTTGAACACGCACTTCCTCTCTTTCCTACCTTGACCTAATCTTCGCATTTCTCTGAACCTAGAACAACCCACATCCTTAACTATTTGCGAACAATAATCTAATCTAGGTCTACCTCTACCTCTCCTTACTGCCGTTTCTGCCTCTAATATGTCTCTAACTAGGCCTTCATGCCTGAGAAGGTGTCCTATCAACCTATCTCGCCTATTTCTTATTGACTTCCATAGAATCCTCTGTTCTCATATTCTTTCTAACCTTCTGTATCCACGGTATCTTCCATCATTCGCCTATAACACCATATTTCGAACCTTTTCTTTCCCGCCGCGCCCACTGTCCATGTTTCTCACCCAGGGCAATTTTTTCAACGAGGCCAGGACATACTGTGGCAATGCTTCGATATACACATCAAATACGAGGGTGGATTGATAAGTTTCCGGCCTAACCAAGAGATGACGCCACTAGGCCTACCTTGAGGTGACATTCTATAGTACCATCCTTGGATAGCTTGTAGCTATAGTTTCAGCCCGATCTCCTTGCTAGTGTAGGTTTGNTGATTTTGGAAGAAAGCATGTGCTTAATGATGTGGCTACGCCGCGAGCCAATAGGCAATGTGAGCGTCTGAATTGGGTATTCTTGAGTTCACTAGCAGCTCTTAACGCGGGCAAAGAGGAAGATCAATAGGACGATCATGTAAAGACGGTTCAGAGGGGTTTGAACACCACCAAGCATAGAGTGTTAGAAGCTACTCCGTCTGAAGTTGTCTTTGGCCATAATTCAAGAAGTGTCACCGATGCGATTTTGTTGAATGAGATTCAGGATGAAATCGAGCGATTGAATCTTGCCGAAATTAGAGAAAAGTCAAGAATAGAATCGATACAAATCAATTAAAGCAGAAAGAACATTTCGATGCCACAAGGGATCTCCACGTTCCTTTCTAGTTGGAGAAGTGGTAATGGTCGCAAAGACTGATTTCCCGGCGACAGGAGAAAGTAAAAAGTTATTACCAAAATACAAGGGACCATATCGGGTCACTGCGGTACTGCCAAACGACAGATATGCCCTTATCAACTTAATTGAGGGAAGTCGCAAACAACCAGTTATAATAGCTATAGACAAGTTACAACCATGGGTTACGTTGGGTGAGCAGTAACCCAATGTAAGTGTTTTATAGTATTTTGAAACGTCTATAACCATGTGTTTTGCTAATCATATATACAGTAACATCACAAGTTACTCGCAAGTATATGATCAAATATGTAGTTCATGTGTAAGGTACTCATATGTTACTCGCAACCACATGAATAAATATGAGGTCCGCGTGTACAGTATCTAGCTACTCGAAAACACATGATGAAGAAAGGTTAGAAAATCGTGGGTACAGCTATGGTAAATACCCGAAATCACGCAGCACTGATCCGTGTGTACAGTATTTGCAAGTTGCTCGCAATGATTTAATTGATCTCATAACAATGTTCATGATTTACTCGTTGTTGTATGATAAAGTTGTTATCTATACACACAGGAATCCTGAATTACTATAAACAAGTTAGTAAATGATGTGTGGATACAGTGGGCATACTAAAATACTCGTAGAAGCATGATAACATAGACTTTTTTGTACACAGTGTAGAATTATGTTCCACCCGTTAACACCACGAAGTTTTTCTTACAGATGAAATTTGAATTCTCCTTAGGTTCAAAATGTTTAAACCCAGTGATTCCCACATTGGCAGGGCACTAGTACAAAGTAGAATTTGATTGAGGACAATCAATAAGGGTAGCGAGGCCGACTGTAGGTGAATATGAAAATGAAAATAAGTCGCACAATATAGTCGATTACGTTATACGTAGTTTATGTCTGATTTGTGTATGTTTAGACTATTCGGAGAGAACAACGGTGCTCAAACTGGTTTAATGTTGTTCTTAAGATTATCGAAAGAATTAATTGGAATAATAGTCGGTTGAGTAAGAACATTATGATTTGTGAACTGAACGAATAAAGTTGGAATAGGTTAGTAATACTATGTTTTATTTTGCCCATTTTAAGAATTACTTTTCTAGTACATTTTATAGTATAGAAAATTATGAGCTTCACCTGCAGGATTGTAAACTTTTTGACTCTGTTCATGTTATTGTTCCAGATAAATCAAAAGCAGTATTCATCATCATAAGGTCGTCAGTCCTAAGACTGGTTGGACACGTACCTCCACCCTTTCATATCCTGAGCTAAACTTCCCATTTCCCTAAAACTAGAACAGCCCACATCCTTAACTATTTGCGAACAGTAATCTAATCTAGGTCTACCTCTACCCCTCCTGACTCCTGTTTCTGCCTCTAATATGTCTCTGACTAGACCTTCGTGCCTAAGAAGGTGTCCTGCCAACCTATCTCGCCTATTTTTGATTGACTTCCATAGAGTCCTCTGTTCTATTCTTTCCAATACCTCTTCATTTCTAACCTTTTCTACCCACGATATCCTCATCATCCGCCTATAACACCACATTTCGAACGCTTCTAACCTTTTCTTTTCCGCCGCGCCCACTGTCCATGTTTCGCACCCGTACAACGCCGTGCTCCAAACATACACCTTTAACAACCTTTTTCGAATTTCTAAATTAACCGTTCGCGAGCATAGAAGTGACTTCTTTTTATTAAAGGCGACACGACCCTGCGCTATCCTCTGCTTTATATCCCTACTACTCCTTCCATCCTCACTTATCTGACTTCCTAGGTATCTAAAATCAGCCACTTCTTCTAATTTTTCGTCTCCTATCTTTATATTCGCTCTTTCCCTACTTTTTCTTCCCTTGCATACCAGTATTTTAGTTTTACTTTTATTTATTTTCATACAGTACTGATCTGTCAGTACCGCTTCCATTTTATTTAAAGCTATCTCTAGGTCCTCCTTGCTAGATGCTAATACTGCTATATCATCTGCAAATCTAAGCATACTAATCTTTTGCCCTTGCACATCTATCCCTACAGTTGTACTGTCTTTAATGATGTTGATGGCGTCTTCGATGTATAGATTAAAAAGTAGCGGTGACAGTGTGCATCCCCGTATGACTCCCTTCCTAATATTTACTTCTCTACGTTGCATCCCTAGCTCTATAACTGCCTGTTGCTCTTTATACAAACTAAGTACCAATCTTCTATCTTTGCAACTCATCCCTACATTTTTAAGTATATTTAACATCAGTATTAAAATTTAAAAATTATCGAGCAATGTTGCGTAAACCGTTTGTAATATATTGCGACTTTGAATGCTTTACTATGTCGATATCGCAATTGAAAGCAGGGTCAAATAATTTACAACATTCTGTCTTCGGAAAGCTCTCATTCTCTCATTCCCCTCAAGGAATAGGAATTAGAACAACATGAATTAACAAACGAATGTCCTAATTGTTCTCTTTCATTTTCGAATAAGAATCCAAAGGTAAAGCATCATTGCCACTATACCGGAAAATATATCGCAAGTATTTGTAATAATTGTAATTTGCAGATAAAAAAAAATTNGGAGATTATGTTGAGAAATAAAAAAAAAAAATTTTTAAAAACCTTGTTTTTCTTGGTCAGGCCGGAAACTTATCAATCCACCCTCGTAAGTATCATTCAAACCCTCATCAGATCAAATGACAGAATTTAATCCATGAATAAAAAAGTGTAGGTATTGTGATGTAGCGAATGCCAGAACTTCAAAATGACACGCATGCAGGCTCTGAATATTCATAGTTCGTAATGCTGTAATTCAGTTGTTTGGAATAAAATAAACACTGCACCATACACGTCAGTCACTCGCTACTGTTAATTTACTCGTGCTGACATTTACCTACCGTTACTAATTTAGCTTCTTATATACGCCTACCTACATGAAAAAAAAATAAAATAAAACAAAACCAGATCCCAATTATTTTTTCACATAGTGCGTGCACATGGATTTATTCGCGACATGAAGCACCGTTTCATAATTAATCGGTTGACGTGAACCGGTCGAGATTGGCGCCGTGGCCGATTGAGAATGTCACTTGTGGCTTATTTACTTAACCGAACCGGCCTTTATGGCGCTTTATTTCATTTGTTAAATCAAAAGTTTATGAAAACTGCCTTCCCGCGACAGTTAAATTCAATTAGGGCGCTAGGGGAAGCCCCATTAAACTGTTTCAAGTATGGTCTGGGCGCATTTGCCTAAGGACCGTCGTAAAATGAACGTTTGCTCCAATTAAACACGATATGACTTGCTGTGATGGTGAATATTTATTGTTTTTTATTGCTCTGTACAGTGACGACTCGTTCAGAATAAACGCCAGCAAAAATGCCTCAATATCTTTTGCGAAACTGTTCAAATAAAAAACCTAAACTAAACCCTGTTCCCATTTAAAACAGTGGACAATCTTCAGGCAAACGTCCGATTATTTTGATTTCGACCCCCACGTATTAATACTCCATTAAGAACTAGTTCACATTGAAGCATTGAACAATTACACCATCCCGAAAATGTTTCCGGGTTGGTCAACGCCTATTTATTATTTTAGCTGAATCAGTTCCTCCACAATGTAGTGGTAGATAAAATAAATAGTTGCACCTTACAAATCGACCAAAACAATTCTGTCCTTGGTGTGTAACTGCCAATTAACTGAATGCGAGCGATGGGACGCCAACGATCAAAAGCTGGTATGGCCTTTCCAATCGTCCAAATTTTCAACGCATTGGACGCGAGTTTGCGTAGGTAAGTTGAGTTTGACCTTCAATCTTCGGATCTGTTCATTAGCGTCCCATTATTTACGTTCAATTAGTTATTAATTGCGCACCAATGAAGGCATAGTTTTGATCGATGTGATGTTAGATATGATCAGAAACCAATGAGTTTTTGACTTTGAAATCGTCTTTGACCATTAAAAATGTTTTCGATAAAACGTATCAATTTTCCTTTTGACTTACAAGGTACATTTTGGACCTATACCTGATGGTAGTAATAAATTGGAACAGAATTAGCTAATCACTATATTCTGAATCATTTCATGATTAAAGCGAATTCATGCAGAACAACATTTGCCTAAACCAAAAGCCAACGTCATGGTGTAGTACTTAAAATATCCTTATAAAGATTAGCATAGCTATATGTAATTAAAACAGTAAGAAAAATTAAATTATTACTTCCTCATTGATGTTATCTTCCGTTTCATTCAATGCAAGCCAGATGTTGTTTCAGACAAAGGTTTTATAAGTGGAAACAATATCAGAATATTATTTGGTACAATCGACTGTGAAGTCGATCGCGATCAGTTGATCTATCATAACTGACCTGAGATGACCTCAACTTTTCTACAAATTTAAATAATGAAACTTGACTCTAATAGAATGATGACAATCAAGAGTTTTGGATATCTATAAAGCCTTGAGTATTTCGATCATCATCATCATAAGGTCATCAGTCCTAAGACTGGTTGGACACGTACCTCCACTCTTTCCTATCCTGAGCTAAACTTCGCATTTCCCTAAAACTAGAACAACCCACATCCTTAACTATTTGCGAAGAGTAATCTAATCTAGGTCTACCTCTACCCCTCCTAACTCCTGTTTCTGCCTCTAATATGTCTCTGACTAGACCTTCATGCCTAAGAAGGTGTCCTACCAACCTATCTCGCCTATTTTTTATTGACTTCCACAGAGTCCTCTGTTCTCCTATTCTTTCTAATACCTCTTCATTTCTAACCTTTTCTACCCACGATATCCTCATCATCCGCCTATAACACCACATTTCGAACGCTTCTAACCTTTTCTTTTCCGCCGCTCTCACTGTCCATGTTTCGCAACCGTACAACGCCGTGCTCCAAACATACACCTTTAACAACCTTTTTCGAATTTCTAATTTAACCGTTCGCGAGCATAGAAGTGACTTCTTTTTATTAAAGGCGACACGACCTTGCGCTATCCTCTGCTTCATATCCCTACTACTCCTTCCATCCTCACTTATCTGACTTCCTAGGTATCTAAAATCAGCCACTTCTTCTATTTTTTCGTCTCCTATCTTTATATTCGCTCTTTCCCCACTTTTTCTTCCCTTGCATTTCAGTATTTTATTTCGATAAATGAACGAAAATTATTTTGTATTTTTTGGAGATGCCACTGTTTACTGTTGAGTAATCAAAATGTAACAAATTCGTTTCTATTCCTTCTTTTGTTGATTCATTTTCAAGAATATTAGAGTCTAGTTAAATGGAAAAGATTTTTTTGATGTTTAATTTAATTGTCTACTTGCTCAAGTTCCCCCGTCGCGCCGAGAATGCGATCATGACGAAAGAGAGAGGTCGAGGGGAAGAGGCTTTAGTGACTGGTTCCAGACACGAAATATTAGGGGTCATGGATTACTCATCGACTAACGAATTTCCGGAAGGTGATTTGCATAAGCTTTCGGGTAACCGGTGGTGAAACAATAGATCAAATGGCTCAATGTGCGTGAGTGCGTACGTGTCGGATGGTTGGCACAGTTTCGCGGAACTGCTTTGTTAATGTCGACTGCTTTGTGAGAGAAAGTTCCGAAATTCTTTGATAGAGGTAGAAGGTCATAAAAAAAAGGCTGTCAGAAAAAGAAGAGGTATGTTGTACATGTACCTACACATTTATTTAGTATAATGATTACGTATGTATTTATTATTTTCTTTGAGTTACCACAAACCAGATAAGGGAGATCTATTGGTAGATTACTCTTACGAACTGGTCCAATTTTAAAAGGCAGTCGAAGAAGATTTTTGGAATGTATTAACAGCAAGAAATATCCCAATATCTCCAAATATGGGGAAAATATTTGTTCTTGTACATATGGTTTTTTACCTACTGATTCCCGTATTGAAGATTCATTAGCATTATCTTTACCTGGAAATACTCGAAACTTCCAGATCAGATGCAAGCTTCTCACTAACGACAAGATATTAAAAAGAAACATAAATTTCTTTTTTTTTATGATGATGACTTCTCAATTAATAAATATTCACTGTCATCATACGTTCTTCACTTGCACCTTCACTTCTTCCCATCTTGAGCTAATCCTCACATTATTCGGAAACTAGATCAATCCACATCTCTAACTGTTTGCGAACAATAATCTAATCTAGGTCTATTTCTGCCTTTTTAATTCCTGTTTATGCTTCTAATATGTCTCCAATTAGCGCTTCATGTCCCACCTATCCTATCTCACCTATTTCTTATTGACGCTATATAGCGCTCTCAATTCCTTTAATGCATTTTCTGTGTATGCACTTTTAGTAATCTTTTTAGAATTTCCAAACACTCTTTGATACAAAAATTCATCAAGGTGTCCCACCCATCCTATCTCACCTATTTCTTATTGACTTCCATTCTTTTTAGAATTTCCAAACACATGACAGAGCAAAGATTGGTCAACATATATAATAGGTTTTGCCACCACTGTCGTCATGTGTTATCTGCCTCCCCAAATACCGAAAATCAGCGACTACCTCTAGTTTTCCTTTCCTACTTTTACGTTAGCTCCAAATATATTACGTTCGTTTCGAATCAACCCCAAAGAAAGTTGCGACAGCTTCCGTCGCATACTAAAATTTTGCTTAAAGCTACCTTTGAGATTTGTTGAAAATGTTTAACTTTCAAGAAAAATGAGGACATTCGGAAACGTGATATGCTGGATGTATTACAAAGAGCCCGTATTTGTGATTACACTTTGGAGGGTAGGTTGGAGAGTCCATACCATTGGACTACAACTACTTATATAAATTTTAGATCGGAACAACGAAACAATAGCGAGAGAATTACTGGGCCAATTGAGCTTCTACGTTAAGAAGCATCGATCTAATGTGTTCATGCTTCCCATGGATTTGAATTCATGACAAACACAACCTAACACAGTCTTCGCGGCGTTGATACATAATTAAACAAATGGGAAAGATTAGAAGTTTTAAACTTCTATCGAAGTGTCAAGCTAACCGTACCTAAACATAGGATAGATTCGGGTAGATCGTCTATTATCAAAAACTTTGCCACACTGACTTATTTTAATTTGAATAACAGGTTTTAAATTTTATTCAGCGTATCTATACATATACTACAATCTCGTCAGAGCACCGTGGCGTCATTTGCTCTTAAAAAAAATTCCAATCACCATTGTCTTTCGTTCGAAACTGCGCAGTATATTTAAATATTGGAATAAAAACACCGGCAATGACATGTGATAAATGAATTGAACCGTTAGAGTGACGCATTCAAACGTAGACTTACCTATCTCTTCATCGTCGTATTCAGAAAGGTACATATATATATATAATATAAAAGGATGTTGATGTATCCATGATGTACATGAATGTATGCGTACCTGTGTCATGAAAGCAAGTTATGGGAACGACACGCTAGATCAGCTTCAAAAGTTTTTCTATGGTTTATGATGTAGTAAAGTTTATTTTTTGCACGGCCACCGTTGATGCCGATGCTGGTGCAGTTACGTGCGAAGCGAGAGTTAATAGCGTCCATGTAAAATACTCTATTATTGCATGACATTTTAATATCCCTTTGATTCATTTTCTTTTTAATGATTCAACACACAGGAAATACAATTAAATTTGCCAATGGCCACCATAATCTCGTAAGAAGAACATAATCAGCATCATTACTATTAGTTCGAGGAAGGCGAGAGTCAACAACAGCCGCCATAATTTTTGCATCTTCTTTTTTCTTGTACTTACTATTCACAATTAAGATATTTTTCAACGTAATCGGTTATACGTAGATGGATACATATATTTCCACTCATACGAAGGTTACTAAATGGCTAATAGCACAGGTATATTAATTAAATCGATGCGATGAAATATTCACAAAAAGTTTATGGAAAACGGAAGTTCTTGAACGAGACAAAACGGCACACAAGCACTTACGTGTCGGACTCATGCCTTTAGATCTCCATACTGTTATATCATACATTTCAGCAGTTACTTTATAAAAATACAGAAAAGAACTACTAATGTTATTGTTTAGCAGGGGCGTAGCAAGATTCTGACTCAATCAGAAATATTTACTGACAACGCGTTGATTAAAATGTTAAGTTGGTAATAGTATGGTTAATTTGTGACTCAATAATATAATTTTAGGTTAGGTAGAGAGTGTTTGCTGTATTTGGATACGTTACGATATGGTTGAAAAACCGAGCGGCATGGCCTAAAGGTTTAAGACCATTGCTTAGCATTCAGGAGGACGCCGGTTCGATTCCGGATCCGTCTGTCTTGGTCCAAGTTTTTCTGTGGTTTCCTTGGATCACTTAGGCAAATGCTGAGGCAGTAATATTCCACAGATAATCTTTCATTCTCTTCTGTTTTCATTTCGTCCGTCTCAACTTTCTCACCCGAACCACCACCCACCCATTCCCACGATTCCTGAAAGCAGGCTGAAGAGGGCCTTCCGCCCTACCTTCCGGCGTAGTCCGGAGGGACNGACGCCGGTTCGATTCCGGGTCCGTCTGCCTTGGTCCAAGTTTTTCTGTGGTTTCCTTGGATCACTTAGGCAAATGCTGAGGCAGTAATATTCCACAGATAATCTTTCATTCTCTTCTGTCTTCATTTCGTCCTTCTCATCTTTCTCACCAGAACCACCACCCACCCATCCCACGATTCCTGAAAGCAGACTGAAGAGGGCCTTCCGCCGCTCTACCTACCGACGTAGTCCGGAGGGACTAACCGTCCACAAGCACTACTGGCTAGTGGTAATGAAACACCCAAAAGTTTTAGTTTTTATGGTAGAAAGACATGATTAAAATGTGTCATGCACCATCGACATCTCAGCAACCTCTCGTAGTACTCTTACACCAACAAACTATATGTAATATAACCAAAAACAGCATAACATACCCCTATGCTTTAATATAATCCCTACCAAAACTACAGAAACCGAAATAGGAACCCCAACGTCATCCATCCATTAGTCAGGTTCAATTAGTTATAAATGAATGATCTTCATACTTTTTTCTTTGCTTATACTGCAAGATCTTTCTTCAGACTCAGTTTCAAGTTTCTAGGAGAAAATCGACTAAATCATAATATTGGATAGGTAGTTACCATTATAATATTCGATTGACACACACATGATCTCCAGAAACCTGCAAATAAAAATCTCAATTCTGGCAATAAGCGGAAATGTGGATCAACGGTGTGTGTTTACATGTGTCCATTGACAAAAGCAAGGGCAGTCATTGCTACAACTCAATCACGAGCCAATGAAACCGGTTTCAGTAAACAAGGGACTTTATTTCGTGTTGGTGCGATGCCATCGATAAATTTTACTTATGGGGCATAAGAAGTTAACCTGCATTTCTTGCTTGTCGCGTCTCTTCTGTATACAAGACCAAAGACATTCTCAAACGTGATACGACGCTTATTCAGTTGCAGAAAGACACCGTCATCACAATTGAATTAATGATATCCATCTCAACTGGACGCTAAACTTAATAGTTAACCAATATCATTAAAAGTTCATTTTGAGCGGCAATATCATCATCTGTCGAAGTGACACACAATATAGAAATGCACCCTACTCAGATTTTGTGTGTATAAATGAATATAAAAAATAAAGAGATTCACTTTTCCTGCCACTTTTCCTTATGGAGAAGAAGTTTAGTGGTCACCACCGTGAGTTTTTCTATGGTCTTCATTCTTTATTTCAATCTCCATATTCTACTTTTTATAATTCAGAGTATTTGCTTGCACTACCGAGTGCCTACTTTCAAAACTGGAAGTCCCTCCAATAGAACAAACTAAAACTTTTAGGTGTTTCACTCCAATCAGCTACTCATGCTGGACTAAGCTAGAGGGTCAGGAAGGAGACCCTTTTCAGTCTCCTTTCTGGAGGCATGGAAAGGAGTGGGTGGTGTTTGCGGTAAGAAAGTGAAACGGAATAAATGAAGGCAGAGGAGTATTAAAGATTATCTCTAAAATATAACTACTCCTCCATTTGCGTCAATAATTCAAGGAAACAACAGAAAAACTTGGACCAAGGCAGATAGACCTCAATTTGAATCGGCGTCCTCCCGAAAGCTAAGCAATAGCCTATGTCATATCGCTCGGCCTCTCTCCAGTAGCTTGTACTCATTAATAAGAATATCGCTTCATCTAAGTTTGATACAGAAACTTCTGCCTGTGAACACAACTTTAAACGTTCAGACACAGCTACTGGGAGAATTCCGCAAGTAGGGCGGCTTAGTACTTTATATATAAATTCTTTAACGTGAAATAACTTCTAGTGGTAGAAATTTGTCTCGAGTATGAAAATAAATGATATGAAAATGTTGTCTTTTCCTGCCCTAACCCTTTATGACATCGCTGTCTCCTAATATGAAAGGGGATGTACCAAATATATTTACGACAATGGAGCAAAACGACACCCGCAAAATACCGATTTTTAAAGCCAATGGACAACAATTTCCGTAAGCAAATGTTTAGGTTGTTCATGGTGAACGTAATTAATTTGCCATTGATTATCTCAAGTTTCCATCAAGTGTTTTGAAAATATAAAAGCTTATCAATATTAAATAACTGACAAAGAAAATTAGAATGTCGCGATCAGAAGACGTTTAATCGTTTGAATCAACTTTATCATAATCCTGATTAGTCAGATTATCAAAATTGGGTCCCTGTTCTTTGCAAATAACCATAGGCATAATTAAAGTGCTGCCACGTACACGCGTTAGTATAAAACATCTACATATCTAAGTAGAAACTAAGCTAGAGGCATTACACTGTAGCTGTACACGTATCTCTACCGAATGAATTCAAGCTGATAAAACGTTTCGCCTCACACACGTGAGTTTCCAACGTATGCCGTTCCACGTCTTCTCAGATAACGAAAATTGTTGTGAAAATAAGCACGATTGTTGGACATGCAGAAATTGCTAAAGTCCAGAGAATACCTGATACACGTACATGCACACAGCATTTATGTGATATCTTTTAGCGACAACATTAATTTCAATTCTTCTTAATTAATGTTAAGTTCGCAAACGTAACCGAACACATCTCCCAATAATAATTGTAACGAAAATTTTTGTGTAAACGAACCTTGACAATCAATTTACGTAGGAGGATCATGCAGTACAACTTTCTTTTCTATTCCATTCCATCTCCTTGTGTTGAGAGAGTAAATATGTAAAATCAAATTCACGTATATCAAGCTAGCACGATAACCTTATATTTTCTTATTTCTAAAGTTCACTACCACTATAATTTATCGCTAATTTGTTACCAAATCCAAAAATTTGTCGCTTCAGCAAGTAACTGGAGAATAGACAACATGCTAGCCTGACATCAAGCGGTAACTACACACAGATATACACTACATCTTGAAATACATAAATGTTGAAAGTGCCATATATATATATATATAATTTGTCACTAATTTGTCACCGAAATTTTGTCGGTACCTCGCTAGGCGATCTTCCAGCTGTCTAGCGAAAAATACACGATAAAAGAGCCGTTAAGCTGAGACGACACATAACGTTTCTTAAAATAGAAATACCCTAGAAGAATACCGACAAATTAGTGATAAATTACAGTCTATACAGTATTCTTTTACGATATTTAATTCCTAAGTAGGCTACGTGTTATCCCAGCAGAACGGCTCGTTCGTTTTTCGATGATCAGCTCATGGACCAGCGACAAAATGGGTAAATGTACCATCCGTCAGCGACAAATTAGTTGTACCTTCTATAGCCCGCACTGTATTTTTCTACAAATGGCCCTCCAATCGGTTTATGTTGATCAACTCAAAGCTGGAATCTCGACAAAATTAATAAATGAATTAACCCTTTGCGACAAATTAGTTATAACTTCTATAGCCCGTAGATACTGTATGTTTCTACGACATTTCTATTTCCAGATACGCTATATGTCGTCCAAGTTGAATGAAACTCCAATGGTTTTTCGCTGATCACCTCAAGCCTAGACTCGTGACAAGATGGGTAAATATACCTTCAGCGACAAATTAGTTACAGCTTCTATAGCCCCTCCAGTATTTTTCTACATATCTATTTCGATTTCGTCACAGTTGAACGGCTATCCAATAGTTTTTCGCTGATCTGCTCAGAGACAAATCAGTTACAACTTCTATGACTCCCTAAGACATTTCTATTTTGAGATACGGTATATGTCATCCTAGTTGAACAACACTCCAATGAGTTTTCGTTTATTAGCTCAAGGCTGGACTTAAGTAGCAATATGAGTAAATGTACCATCGTTTTGTAAGAAACTGTATTATATAATTTTTATTTATCTCAAGCATTCCCTGCCCAATTACATACAATGAAGACGTTACGAAGATTTTTCTTTTATAAAATATTGTTGTGCGAAACATGGACAGTGGGAGCGGCGGAAAAGAAAAGGTTAGAAGCGTTCGAAATGTGGTGTTATAGGCGGATGATGAGGATATCGTGGGTAGAAAAGGTTAGAAATGAAGAGGTATTGGAAATAATAGGAGAACAAAGGACTCTATGGAAGACAATAAAAAATAGGCGAGATAGGTTGGTAGGACACCTTCTCAGGCATGAAGGCCTAGTCAGAGACATATTAGAGGCAGAAACAGGAGTTAGGAGGGGTAGAGGTAGACCTAGATTAGATTACTCTTCGCAAATAGTTAAGGATGTGGGCTGTTCTAGTTTTAGGGAAATGCGAAGTTTAGCTCAGGATAGGAAAGAGTGGAGGTACGTGTCCAACCAGTCTTAGGACTGATGACCTTATGATGATGATGATGATGATGTTGTTCTTTATTATACCTATTCTATACCCAATAAAGGTGTTATTATAAGCTGTAGATAAGTAATTAATTTCGATTCAAAATTTACTGCGTTGTTAACAATTTAATTTGTATCTAATAACGTAGATTGATTGTGAGTCATTCGCAATGTTAATTGTCTAACGTCCATACAAACAGAATAATAAAACATTTATAACATTCAGACTGTCGAAAAATTGCTAACTGTAAAATCGAATAATTAGTTGCGCCAGTTATCGATTACACTAGTTTGGTGCTTGAGGCCAGCTACGGAATCACTGTTGCACTTTTGATTGACCAATAATGTTACCAACAATAGAGGTGTACGTAGCTTTTAATTAATGAATGTTTAGGTATTAATTGAATGCGATATATTTGGTATCTAGAGGTACCTTTGGTTAGACACTTGTTTCTCAACAGAAAGCAGTAGGTACGACCTTGTTCACAGATGGAGATTTAGTCCAGTAAATGGTTAGATAAACTGACACGTTTCGCCAAAAGATTTAAGTCACAAGGACAAACTGACAGGTGTTTATTCGGTCAAATGTAGTCAAAGTTTAATATAAGAACCTACGTGTGCTTTGCATAATTTAGAATGCTTATCGCTTCTACTTTTCAACACTGCGTCTATCTCATAAGGGGAAAGATTCAAAAATCAAATCTTTCAAGGTTGGTAATTTAATAATAACACTTATATCTACATATTGGTCAAACTCATACAAACTTAAGAGAACGTCTTAAAGAACATTCCATATTTATTAAAAGGGTAAATGTCTAATGTCCTTCGGGGGGGGGATCGAAAGAGGAGGTCTTCCTCACCACTGTACCATAAAAAGTTCGTAGCGGTCTCACCCCCATAAAAAGTTATGGGCGTTAGATGGGGGTGGGAGTAGGGGGGATCGAAAGAGGGTGGACACCTCAGTAAAACCCCATAAAAAATTTGCGGTGGTCTCACCCCCAAAAAAAGTTATGCGGGTTGAAAGTTGGTTATTTTGACAATTTTCGTACACTATAATTCAAATAAAATTCAATAAAAAANTGGAAGTGCATTCGGCTTCTTCCCGGTAGGTACTTGTTACATCCACACTAGATCAGCTGAGCGACGTTGGTCGCCTAGATCCAGGCCCGTAATGAAACAAATTGTACGTTCAAATTTACAAAGACGATTTGCGAGCTCAATTGTCACTGGATTGAAAAATTGTATAACGGTTTTTTGTTGTATTTTGTGTCAGGAAGCCATGTTTTTTTTTTTTTTAATTATTATAAATGGGACCCCCTGTATAGGTATAAATAACTGCGCTTAAAATTCTCAAATTTATTGCTTGGTGCAAGACCAAGAGCTATTTCCACTGACATTCAGTGACATTATGAAAGCATTTATTTCGATAACATATTATAAACATAAATTAATGGTTTAGTTTGTGAGAATGATAAAGCACGTATCTAAATCTTTCGTGTTTCAAATGTAAACTTGCTGAAACAATAAATGCAAAAAGAATCGTTATTATTCATGTCTAATTTTTATCGTATATTTACCTAGTAAATAATCATACGGTTATCAATAATACGATATACCACAAATATCCGTTGGTGATACCTAAATAGGTATAATAGACAAAATTACTTTAAGAAACGGTTGCATATTCGAATTGTTAACTCAATGAAGAATGATGTGATAATTGAGAACTACAAAAAGATGGATTCTGTCACGTGTACCTACAAATCAGTAGTAATTAGTACTTAAATTCCACTTTCAAAACAATTGGTTTTCATATGAAGTGATATATCTGTCTGGAGTATAGTATAGTGTCCTGTTCTACAATAAATTAAAAAGCGTGGTAAATAGTACTTAGCCTCGCCTAGAAAATGTCCGCAACTAAAATGGACAAAACACGTGTATAATATTTCAGGTGCAGTCTTCTTTTTCGTGTCTCTAAAAAAG
This sequence comes from Agrilus planipennis, assembly GCF_000699045.2. Lineage (NCBI taxonomy): Eukaryota > Metazoa > Arthropoda > Insecta > Coleoptera > Buprestidae > Agrilus > Agrilus planipennis. Next base: position 239,787 of record NW_020438940.1, on the reverse strand, counting down.
GAGAACTGTACGTCGGGCACCTATTGAGTGGTAGTAGATGTATACCTAGAACCTGGAAGGGTAGGGGCTGAAGTATGAGCAGGAAGAAGATGATCGATCGCCATTTCATGAGAAGTGTTCCAAGTGATAGCGTGGCTGATTCTTGTCCGTTCTTTAATTTCTAATAAATTTAATTATACTTATTTGAAGCAAAAAAGCTTTTGGTATATTTATATTTTAATGCGAGTCCCTTAAAATGTTAAGCAAAAATTCACCGATATCGTTCACAAAGAAGCTGTTTCAGAAAACAAATCCAACGGTAACAGAAGACTCAGGTGAACCATTTTGTTTTAGTTTTCATTTTATTTTAAAAACTTTTTTTATCTAATTTTAAGTATGTAAAATTATCTAGATACATATATTTTTGTGTAAATTGGGTTTTCCTAATAAAATCTAAATAATTCTGGATAATTATCTAATTTTTTACTAACTTAATCACGTAACACAGTTCACCGTTCCAATCTGACTGATTAAAATGATTTTGCTAGCGTCTTCGGGCATTACTTACATTTTCTTTACATTACGTTTTACAGTAATTGTAGAAATTGAGTATCAACAGGAAAACTAATTAATGCATTTGCAAACAATTAATTATTAATTTGTCGGCATTATTTTTCCTAAAAAGTTGACTAAATTATACTATAGGTAAGATGCGTTTTAATCTTCCCATTAACATAACGGTTTAACTTCTAGATAGAGGCAAGTAATTGTTTAACGGAAAAGATAAAAAATAACATAGGTAATTATTGTAATGGCGTAGATTGAACTTTCTAATCTGGTCGATCTATCGATCGATCGATCGGTTTTGGTATAGTGCCACCATTTTCGCAATCCTATTGGTTATATTATTATTTACTGACTGTATTACTATTTTTATATATAATTTCGTAAAAATAAACCACGATTTGCATGAAAGTCGTTAATTACGTTCTGTACAAACACTTTTTTTAACTATACCTATAGGTATTTCAAATATGAACAAAAGGTTCAATGCAAAAGAGGGTGATAATGGTGAAGTCTCCCAACAAGAGGCGAAACGTTGGTGTCAGTTCTATAAATCAATAAAGACATTATTACCCCCTTTTGCTTTGATTTCTTTGTTCACATTGGAACTAGGGGAAGGAATAGCGAATTTATATATTTCAGAATATTGCAGAATATCTAAATTAACCCACAAATATTCTCAATCAATGTTCAATATACAGTACAATATGTCGCCATCATAACACATGGTCACATAATTGAAGCGCCCTCTCACGCTCAGTCGTATTTCATTCATTGATCACGAAAAATGCACAATAACTATAACAATAACAATGTTTAATAAAATTTTATTGATTCTGGTCACATCTAAATAAAAATGTCAAGCATTGTCTCTCGGGACTTATAGAATATATTATTCTTTACCATATAAAAAATACACATAATGTTGTAGTTTGTAACAGGTTGTTCAGTTCGCTTTGGATTATTGTGGAATTTACTTGTTTGTTGGTGTTAGTTTTTTCATAAAAGACTATTACAATAAGGACAATTAGTAGTGTGATGGTCTATTCTAGTAGGGTTCTTATTCAACCGTCAGTTGGTGGTAAGTTACATTACCAATGCCTATCGTATAATTCGAAATATTCCCGGTATCTGGGCCAAAATTCGCAGCAACTGGGTACGTCGCTGTTAGTGTTGCATTGAAGCGAATGGCGGGCAATTTCAACATTTTTTATAAAAGGTACGCTTTTCTGTTTCACATTTACCTTTTTTTTTACAAAGTGGAAGTGCATTTGGCTTCTTTCCGATAGGTACTTGTTACACACTAGATCAGCTGAGCGACGTTGGTCGCCTAGATCCAGGCCCGTAATGAAACAAATTGTACGTTCAAATTTACAAAGACGATTTGCGAGCTCAATTGTCACTGGATTGAAAAATTGNGTTACATCCACACTAGATCAGCTGAGCGACGTTGGTCGCCTAGATCCAGGCCCGTAATGAAACAAATTGTACGTTCAAATTTACAAAGACGATTTGCGAGCTCAATTGTCACTGGATTGAAAAATTGTATAACGGTTTTTTGTTGTATTTTGTGTCAGGAAGCCATGTTTTTTTTTTTTTTAATTATTATAAATGGGACCCCCTGTATAGGTATAAATAACTGCGCTTAAAATTCTCAAATTTATTGCTTGGTGCAAGACCAAGAGCTATTTCCACTGACATTCAGTGACATTATGAAAGCATTTATTTCGATAACATATTATAAACATAAATTAATGGTTTAGTTTGTGAGAATGATAAAGCACGTATCTAAATCTTTCGTGTTTCAAATGTAAACTTGCTGAAACAATAAATGCAAAAAGAATCGTTATTATTCATGTCTAATTTTTATCGTATATTTACCTAGTAAATAATCATACGGTTATCAATAATACGATATACCACAAATATCCGTTGGTGATACCTAAATAGGTATAATAGACAAAATTACTTTAAGAAACGGTTGCATATTCGAATTGTTAACTCAATGAAGAATGATGTGATAATTGAGAACTACAAAAAGATGGATTCTGTCACGTGTACCTACAAATCAGTAGTAATTAGTACTTAAATTCCACTTTCAAAACAATTGGTTTTCATATGAAGTGATATATCTGTCTGGAGTATAGTATAGTGTCCTGTTCTACAATAAATTAAAAAGCGTGGTAAATAGTACTTAGCCTCGCCTAGAAAATGTCCGCAACTAAAATGGACAAAACACGTGTATAATATTTCAGGTGCAGTCTTCTTTTTCGTGTCTCTAAAAAAGGAGAACTGTACGTCGGGCACCTATTGAGTGGTAGTAGATGTATACCTAGAACCTGGAAGGGTAGGGGCTGAAGTATGAGCAGGAAGAAGATGATCGATCGCCATTTCATGAGAAGTGTTCCAAGTGATAGCGTGGCTGATTCTTGTCCGTTCTTTAATTTCTAATAAATTTAATTATACTTATTTGAAGCAAAAAAGCTTTTGGTATATTTATATTTTAATGCGAGTCCCTTAAAATGTTAAGCAAAAATTCACCGATATCGTTCACAAAGAAGCTGTTTCAGAAAACAAATCCAACGGTAACAGAAGACTCAGGTGAACCATTTTGTTTTAGTTTTCATTTTATTTTAAAAACTTTTTTTATCTAATTTTAAGTATGTAAAATTATCTAGATACATATATTTTTGTGTAAATTGGGTTTTCCTAATAAAATCTAAATAATTCTGGATAATTATCTAATTTTTTACTAACTTAATCACGTAACACAGTTCACCGTTCCAATCTGACTGATTAAAATGATTTTGCTAGCGTCTTCGGGCATTACTTACATTTTCTTTACATTACGTTTTACAGTAATTGTAGAAATTGAGTATCAACAGGAAAACTAATTAATGCATTTGCAAACAATTAATTATTAATTTGTCGGCATTATTTTTCCTAAAAAGTTGACTAAATTATACTATAGGTAAGATGCGTTTTAATCTTCCCATTAACATAACGGTTTAACTTCTAGATAGAGGCAAGTAATTGTTTAACGGAAAAGATAAAAAATAACATAGGTAATTATTGTAATGGCGTAGATTGAACTTTCTAATCTGGTCGATCTATCGATCGATCGATCGGTTTTGGTATAGTGCCACCATTTTCGCAATCCTATTGGTTATATTATTATTTACTGACTGTATTACTATTTTTATATATAATTTCGTAAAAATAAACCACGATTTGCATGAAAGTCGTTAATTACGTTCTGTACAAACACTTTTTTTAACTATACCTATAGGTATTTCAAATATGAACAAAAGGTTCAATGCAAAAGAGGGTGATAATGGTGAAGTCTCCCAACAAGAGGCGAAACGTTGGTGTCAGTTCTATAAATCAATAAAGACATTATTACCCCCTTTTGCTTTGATTTCTTTGTTCACATTGGAACTAGGGGAAGGAATAGCGAATTTATATATTTCAGAATATTGCAGAATATCTAAATTAACCCACAAATATTCTCAATCAATGTTCAATATACAGTACAATATGTCGCCATCATAACACATGGTCACATAATTGAAGCGCCCTCTCACGCTCAGTCGTATTTCATTCATTGATCACGAAAAATGCACAATAACTATAACAATAACAATGTTTAATAAAATTTTATTGATTCTGGTCACATCTAAATAAAAATGTCAAGCATTGTCTCTCGGGACTTATAGAATATATTATTCTTTACCATATAAAAATGTTTTCAGTTCATTTTCCGCTCACAACGTATTAAAGCAAATAATTACAAACAAAGGAACGTTGGCTGTTTGACCGTATATATATATTTAGATCTGGTAAAACAAATAAGTGTAAGTAAATTTATCCATAACGGTGAAGGGGAGGGGGGGTGTAGTTACGATTCTAAAACGGTATAAGGATGTTCTAATTCGAGATATAAAACGAACGGCATGGCCTAGAGATTTAGACTATTGCTTAGCACTCGGGAGGACGCCGGTTCGATTCCGGGTCCGTCTGCCTTGGTCCAAGTTTTTCTGTGGATTCCTTGGATCACTTAGGCAAATGCTGGGGCAGTAATATTCCACAGACTATCTTTCATTCCTTTCGAACTTCATTTCGTCCGTCTCAACTTTCTCACCCGAACCACCACCCACCCATTCTCACGATTCCTGAAAGCAGGCTAAAGAGAGCCTTCCGCTCTACTTTCCGGCGTAGTCCGGAGGGACTACCGGCCCACCAGCATTACTGGCTAATGAGAATGGAACACCCAAAAGTTTTTTTTTTTCGAGATATGAAAACATAGATACTTCTACGATAGAGTAGTTTTTATTAGAATCAATAAATTTAAATCTAGTAATCAACAATAAGGAAAAATAATTGAATTCCATTATGTGAAAAAACCCATATGCCTATTACGTACTGACGTCATTACTGCATGTCTTTGTTATTGTTAGAGTGATCCATGATGGTTATGAATCTCGGAATTCTCGGAATTCTAGTCGGTTTTGTTTTAACTACACAGACACACTGTTCTAGAAAATTTCGTGGGGAAAAGATATCCTCAAAGCTATCGGAATAATTATTTTTATAGTTGCCGCGAACGACCAATAAACATTGATGCTCTTGCTCAGTCGGTAGCTTTAATGTCGGGAATTAAGTGTACATTTCGCGAAGAATAAAACGAGTCCTGTGGCCGTTCGTTAACGTAAAATTTAGTCGGGCAATAAAGTTCATCCGAGCGATCGATAAATTTCGAACAGCTATTATGTACTTGTCGTTTACAGGCTTGTTTGCATTCGACGCTATTTGACTAACTGAGACTGACCCGTGCTTGTCATAACCCGACGTAGTGGCGCTTTGCGAATACGTAGAAACTATTTTGAATACTTATGTAAGTTGTATAATATGCAATAGCGCCTATTTATAAGATTTTGCAATGTATTGTCCGAGATTCAGTGACGATCAGATTAACTTGTGGGCAGGGTAAATATTTAGCATAACAATAACTGAATGAGCTAATATTGCTGATGGACCGAACTTGGGATATGGGACTATGTAAAAATAGTTTTACGTGGAGATGAATTTTCCAAGTCCAAGTACGTTTCTTACGAACGCTGATGCCATCAACGTAAGAAGAATATGAAAATACTAGCTACATATAGTTTAAAAAGACCTATGAAAAAGTCCACGATGACATACACAAGGATAGAGCAGGGTCGAGTCTCCTTTAACAAAAAGATGCGACTTCTATGCTCGCGAATTAAAGAAATTCGAAAAAGATTGAATCTCCGTTATGTATCTATAACATAAGACGGTGGGGGTGGTGGACAAAAGTTAGAAGCGTTCGAAATGATGAGGATTCAGTGGATAGAGAAGGTTAGAGGTGAAGAGGTACTACTAGAAAGAGAGAATAGAGGCTGCTATGGAAGTCAATAAGAAATAGGCGAGAGAGGTTGGTAGAACACCTTTTCGGGCATGAAGAGCTAGTTAGAAACATATCAGAAGCAGAAGAGGGAGTTAAGAGGATTAGAGATAGCACCTACATTAGATTACTGTTTACACTTAGTTAAGGATGTGGACGCTCTTGGTTTAGCGAAATGCAAAGATTAGCAAAAGATACGAAGGAGTGGAAGTGCGTATCTTACCAGTCTCAGGAGTGACGTTCTTATGACAATGATAATGATAGTCACAAAATGAATTTCAAGTGGCGATCACTAAACTAATGAAACTACAGGCCTGACGCTGGAAGCTGGCGGAAATTTTAAAATGGCGTGGATGCGCGGTGACAAAAGTAGGCAGTTTTAGGTATAATGATTGCAGCCCTCTTTCTTCAGTATTCCTATCAGCGGCGTAGATTAAATATTCAAAATAAATATCTGAAAGCTTATTTGTGTATTGGTTCCGAGTGACCTACCCAAAGAGGTCATAAACGGGCAAGTACCTGCGCGACCGTTCGCCAGCTTCCAGCGTCAGGCCTGTACTTATCTTTGCATTTTTAATGGTTTGCAGCTAGTTCTTATTGGCCACTTCTATCTATTTTATGAATATTATTCAATCAAAAATACATGAAACGCTAGTATCCAAATTCTCAGCATATGTACTGTGAACACTGTTTGGGCTTAGCGGAGCTGGAATGAAAACAGCTATCCGCATGCCCCCCTGTAAATCCAGCTTAACAAGAAACTCTACTGAAATGATACAGCGAAGTTAATGAATGCGGCGGCTGAAGAAAAACTAAACCAACATTTAGAGCATGGAAGTTGGTGGATAAACAAGAATTAGTCATATGCTAAATTATGTTAGATGTTAGCAATGTATGCAATTGATTGGAATACTGACCAACTAAGTCAGGATTAATCTATTCATCAAAACCCGAACTTGAGTTCTGCACAAGTGGAATAATACCAAGAAATACTCACAATGATTATGGACTCACTCACTCAACGCCTTACCAGCTAATAAACCTATTGGTGGTTCAACTTGAGTGTCCAATCAAACAATATTGTTTTTTAATCCTAAATGAGTAGTATTCCTTCCAATTAAGCTATCATGGACAAACTCTAATTTCAAACGCAAAATATTGCCATTAGAAGATTTGTAGGTAAACATGTGTATTAGATAAAAAAACAATCCATATGGGCATCCTAGAGATAACGGCGTACCGAATCAAAATAGTACATAATATGAATTATTGGATGTCACCCATTTAACGCCTTAGTAGCTAACCGACCCGTTGGTGGTCTAATTCGAATGTCCAATAAAACGTTTTAATTTTTTATATCCTAAAGGAGGTAAATAATTAGTATTCGTTCAAATTAAGCCGACATGAGCAAACTCAAACTTCAAATGTAAATGATTGCCGTTACAAGGTTTGGAGATAAATTGTTCATGAAAATATAAATGAAACAGAGATGAGAGGGCATGAATAATTCCATCGAATGTTAGATAAGCCAGATTACATAATGAAATCTTAAAAAGTTCTAAAGGTACCAATTTGCGCCTATAACTTTTATTCTGTAACGCATTTAGTGCTCAAGATTGTTTTTACAGGAGAGTCTTAATCGCTGGTTTCCGGAAATGAAGTTTACCATGTTTCGTTTCCAAGAATATTGCTTTCGTCTGATTTGGAGACCGATAAGTATCAATAAAATCGGCTTCTATAGGAGCAACCGTCTTTTTTTAATATCATCATAGCCTCGCTGTCGACCAAAGACAGTGAAGGCGACTCTCTAGGCTCCTCCCGAACCTAGATGAGACTAGAAATAAACTACCGCCTTCTTTAAGCCGATTGGCCGTCGGTTGTCGTTAACAAAATCGTAAATAGCTTAACTATAGCGCACCTATTTCTATCATAGCAATTGTCATCATTACGACATTATTAAAATAAGTAAGGACACCTCTAATAATCACTTATGTGTGCATCACAAATCCAGTACAATAGCCGAAATTAATGAACCAATGAACTTCGAGTAGGTACCATGCCATTAACATAGTTTAGAACGTCGTGACATGAGTATCAAACTCAATTTTTCTTAACCCAAGAGGCACTTTTGCGTAGGCAGGTATATCTCAGAACACAGAACTAACACACTTAACATCTCATAAATAATCTGTTACCTAGATACTATTGTAAGATATTTCAATCTCTTTTCTAGTAGATATTCCATAAGGTCATCTCAGGACACTGGAGTAGAGAAAAACAACTTATGGGTGGTTTTTTGATATAACAAAGGAAAACTTCAAAAATACAGACAATTCAAGCTGCACCTACAGTCATAACCGGTCCATTAGGACTGATAAAACTAAGCCTGTTACTTAATGAGCACCTACAGATAAAGAAAGTATATTTTATTGAAATTAATCGGCGTCATAAAAATTTCATTGACAGTATTTACTGTTTAACAAGCAATTCACCCAGCTTTTAAAGAAGAAGTTTGTAACACAAAAGTCATTCATCGAATGTATACCTAACTTAATGAAATTGACTCTACAAACAGACACAAACTTTGAATGTTTTGGATGAGTTTCTTCATAAATGATAATACGAAACACCTATAATTAGTCGAATGGAAGGAAATGAATGGGTTATCTACAGGTAGAGGTATATGCAAACTAAAATTGTATACTTAGCAAGTATATAAATTTTTCAATTTAGAAGATAATTTATTACTTATCTTCCATCCAAAACTAAATAAATATTTGAAGGTGCACTTAATACACCGATAATGAGTATTTATGAGATATTTTTGACGAAAAGATGAAAACTGATGAATTACTGCAAATGGTAATGGTAGAAGTCAGAAGCTTGATGGGCATTCCAAAGGAGGAGGAAAAATTTTCACATCTCATGCAAGAATAGCCTACTCCTAATTCCTGCATTATTTTCAGAAAATACTTATTGTGTTGCTTTCGAAAATGAAAAAATAGGTATAAAGAATGTCTATGATCACTTGCTTTCCTACAGATGTTGGTAAAATTGTACACCGGAAGAGGACAAAATTTGTGAAGTCTGGGAGAACCGACAAGCATTAAGCGACTCCACAAACAGAGATTTCGCATTTGAGTTTCAAATGGTGTTAATGCAGTAACTTCTCAATCTTTCGATTGCTAAATTAGCGCTTAAAAATTATAAGCACACAATCGCCTATCCCTAACGATTTTTGGCAATACAAAAAGTAAAAATATAATGACAAACCTTGATGCTACCTACTATGAGTGTTGTTCAGAACTACTTCTACCCTACAATTCGTAATCCCTAAATCAATATCCATTACGCAATAAAAATATTGCAATGGTCACATAAGGAAAAGGCATCAATTACTAGCCGCAATATGGATGATTAATGAAAATAAAATGTAAAATACAGCAAGGCGTTTAATAATACCAGCACATAGATAGAACGTTATCATCGAGAGTAATTCTAGAAAAAATCACAAAAAGTCTATAAGGAGTCGTAGTTTGAACCAAGTCAAGCAAATTGCAGTTACCTTGCACGTGGGGACCAATGCAAATAGGTAGAGACACAATTAACTTCGTTTAGGGGATAAACCAAAATGAGGAAACAACACAAAAAATGAGAATGATTAGTAATGGTTATAATGGCAGTGATAATGGTTAGTTATAATATTAATTTATAATAATAATAATAGGAGTAACAACACCTTTCTGACATTGATTATGTAATGCGAATTGAACGCACGTTGGCGGCGACGGACAACAATGTTTCGCAGCGTCAGCAGGAGCCAGGAGTTGAACTGCACCAGCAACTAATCAAGATGAAGAGAGACCACTTAGGACGACACTTGTTCGCGAAGTATCACAGCCATGTCGTCGTCATTCCACATTTATACGTACAATAAATATATAAAAACGCACTTATTCTTTTTTTTTTTTCGAGAACCGATAAAATAAATAAATATCACACTCGCGGAAAAATTCGCGAACACTCGTCGGCCAACTTGGCTGTAAGTAGATATTTCCCGCGAGATGAGAAATGAGAAAGAGACGGCCCGCTCGTGCGAATTGCTTGCTACAATATGTGTCTGTCTGTCTGTCGTAAGTAAAGTAAGTACTGAGACTGTTGTGGGCACCGAAATGCGGAATCCGATGGATACGTACCTGGGTACGTTTCGGAACGAACTGACCACGTGAGAACAGAATGAAAATTGAATCGCTGCTGATGCGGCCTATCAGATCAATCGGTGTCGGTGTTGCGTTTTTGGGGTGCGTTTTGCGTTTGTTTGTTGAGTAGTGGTTTTTAGTGTTTCGGAGCCCGGAAGGTGTTCCATCGGAGCACGAGGTCGCCGGCCAACTGTCTAAGCGTGATGTCAGCGCAATCGGGCGCACTCGCGGACCGTCGCCCCCGCACCCCCACCACCGCCGTCCGTCGCCGCCGCGATGCACACGCACTCCGTGCCGCTCGGCCAACTGCGAATCTACGAAATTTGCGACCGACGTCGAACTGTTGTATCGGCGGCCTCTCTAGTCGAAGTCGGCGGCGGTTATTTTACGCCGCGTCCCGTCAGTCCGCCGCATGTGCAGCAGACAAAGAGAGAGAAAGGACAAAGGAGACGCAGATAGACGACGACGACGTCGACGAAAACGCATCGCATCAGCCTGCAACCGTCGTGCGCCGCCGCCGGCGCTATGCGTCGCGACGCTGCAACGAACGTTGCGTCTTCTTCGTCTCCTTCCTTCTTCGCTGCGTTCGTCGTCCGTCGGTCGCGAAGGTTCAAGTGCAGGAGCGACGGAGCAAGGACGTCAGCGACGCTTTCCGGCTTATACGACGATTTGGCTGGAAATAGGAACTGAATTTACTTAACTATTTACCAGAAGAAGCGTTAAGTTAAATCCGTAGAAACAAAAGGATTGCTTACAACACTAAAAGAAAAGGTTCAGTTATTTCGTATTATTTAAGGATAATGATAACGAATACAAGACAAAAGTAATATTGGATATCCTCATCTATTCACTACCATCATCAAAATAAAAAAATAAGCATTACAAACTAAAACTGAACACATTTGCTTCATTGTTATGTAATAACGAAAATTGTTACATGTTTATGACCTGCTTTAATGACATTATATGCATATTACGATGAGTTATTTAAGGAATGTGAAGCAGAGAAATAACTGCTCTAAATAATGTATAGATACACTTCATGCATTAAAACTCATCAAGGAAGAAACGACAAACCAGTTGCTCCTTTAAGATTTTTTTACTATTTGATCTTGTGGATGTTCCCATTTCACCATAGTTCTTCCATCTTCGATGCTGAATGTAGATGTGGATATCCAACACCGGAGGTGGAAGTAGATGTAGATATGCATCATCGGAACTGGAAGTAGATGTGGATATGCAGCACCGGAGATGGAAGTAGATATGGATATCCAGCACCGGAGATGGAAGTAGATGTGGATATCCAGCACCGGAAATGAAAGTAAACGTGGATATCCAGGACCGGAGATGGAAGTAGATGTGGATATCCAGCACAGGAGATGGAAGTAGATGTGAATATGCAGCACCGGAGATGTAAGTAGATGTGGATATGCAGCATCGGAAATGGAAGTAGATGTGGATATCTAGCACCGGAGATGGGAGTAGATGTGGATATGCGTCATCGGAAATGGAAGTAGATACGGATATGCAGCACCGGAGATGGAAGTAGGTGTGGATATGCAGCACCGGGGATGGAAGTAGATGTGGATATCCAAGACCGGAGATGCAAGTAGATGTGGATATGCATCATCGGAAATGGAAGTAGATGTGGATATGCAGAACCGGAGATGAAAGTAGATGTGGATATGCAGCACCGAGGATGGAAGAGTAGATGTGGATATCCAAGGCCGGAGATGGAAGTAGATGTGGATATGCAGCACCGGGGATGGAAGTAGATGTGGATATCCAAGGCCGGAGAAGGGAACAGATGTGGATATGCATCATCGGATATGGAAGTAGATGTGGATATGCAGCACCGGGGATGGAAGTAGATGTGGATATCCAAGGCCGAAGATGGAAGTAGATGTGGATATGCATCATCGGAAATGAAAGTAGATGTGGATATGCAAAATCGGAGATGGAAGTGATGTGGATATACAGCACCGGAAGTGGAAATAGATGTGGATATCTAGCACCGGAGATGGAAGTAGATGTGGATATGCATCATCGGAAATGGAAGTAGATCTTTATATCCACCATCGGAGATGGATGTAGATGTGGATATGTAGCACCGGAAATGAAAATAGATGTGAATATCTAGCACCGGAGATGTAAGTAGATGGGGAAATCCAACACCGGAGATGGAAGTAGATGTGGATATCCAGCACCGGAAATGGAAGTAGATGTGGATATACCTACGGGCCGCTAAAGCCTTCACCAATTTGTCAATGCTTCAGGAGCTTTAGAGATAATGGAGAAACACCAAAAGACTTATTGTGTGACAATATAAAATAAAGCCGCATAATTTTAGTCGAATGACCATTTACATTTACTACTCTTTCAAAGGGGATGAAGTTGAAGATCTCAGGAAAGGGGCTTCCCTGAAAAGAAATATTAATGTGTGAATTGCGATTATGAACCCACTACCACGCACATTCTCCTAATAAACAGCATAAGGAATGCAGACAAAATATTTTCGCACATTTTGATGTTTACCTATTATACATTACGCTATTCAATGGTGTTGTTTATATAAGTGCACGTGTGTGTGCCTGTTTGTATAAATGCAAACGGCTTACGTATATACATTTATGTATGTATACATATATGCACGTAAATGTAAAGCAGATACCGCGGTAGTAAAGATCATTCACGGTACTAGCAACGGAAGGAGAACTGCTTATTAGAACTCACTTCTGATGGAATGTTGTCTTAAGAGATTGAACACGGGCAAATTTTTCGCAAGTATTACTAGCAAGCAAGCCAACTTGCACTACTTGGAACTGATGGCTTGCAGAAACAACCATCATAGGTGCAAAAGAAAACCCTTCTGTCTGCGTAACAGACAAGAAATTAACAATGGAACAATATAAAGAAATGTTAAATGTGATACGGCGGCTCATATAATCGTATGTTTAACCAAGAAAGCTCGCCTCGTTGTTCAATTGTTTTATTGAAGGATCCGCTTTACGTATAATCAATTGATTGAAGAGGCTTCAAAAAGGTATTGCGTATCTTCCGTTTTAGCCCTAGCAAACATACAAGGATTTTGAAGGTTGTTTTCATTTGTGTTGTGAAACAACATTCTCGAGGTGGTCACAAACAAAATTGGTAGCAATCTAATGATTATTGACTTCCAGAATAGTCTAGAAACGCCACAGAACAAATGATCGAGTTATTAGTTTGTTGAAGATTTTGAAGTTTTCTCCAATCTATTCTGTCTTTCATCTTCAATTTGAGTTTTTGAATATTAACGTTTTATCACAGGAAAGTTGCTCTTCTTAACATAGATACCCATATTTGTAAGGGATATTTAAAATTTAACAATAGAAAACTCCCAGAAAAGGAGTGCCCATTTAAGAAAGAAAACAAAAGAGACGTTCTGAAGCAAAAACAACACTGAATAGTAAAAAAAAAACCACAAAGCTTATTGCCCATAGCCTGATTATGGCGTAACAAAATGATGTGTTCATCTTGTTTATATTCAAATTTTTGTTTTCTCTTAGTTATCTGTATTAGATGTTAGATCGCCTCCAAAAAAGGAATTGTATTACGTATGTATAGTGCATAGGCTAAGGGTGGGGCACTCCTTTGGAGATTTTAACTTCCACGTAACGACATTACCCAATAAGACGAATGGGTAGATATCTAAAAAGAAAATGTAAATAATGCCTCAGATCGCATGTTAATTTCCTCCCATCTTGTGTATGCGGTTTTTCACCTCTCCTTTGCCGGGAAATTTCACAGTTTTCTTTAAATGTAGTATAGCAACCATGCTCATCGAGAAAAACTGGCAACAATGTTCTCTATTCAAACAAAGTATAGAGGAAACTTTTGCATCATTTTAGATATAAAAACGCAAACGGCATACAGGTTAGCATTAAACAAAGCGTCTTGAGTTACCTGTGTGAGCGGAATGCTTACGATATTAAAATTTACGTTAGGTTAATATTCAGAGTGGTCCAGCACATGAGTCAAAATATCCGAGGTTGGGTCTCCGCTCTGGCCACACGCAACTACATCATCATAAGGTCGTCAGTCCTAAGACTGGTTGGACACGCACCTCCACTCCTTCCTATCTTGAGCTAATCTTCGCATTTCCCTAAAACTAGAAAAACCCACATCCTAAATCAACTATTTGCGAACATTAATGTAATCTAGGTCTACCTCTACCCCTCCTAACTTCCGTTTCTGCCTCTAATATCTCTCTGAGTAGACCTTCATGCCTGAGAATGTGTCCTACTAACCTATCTCGCCTATTTCTTATTGACTTCCATGGAGTCCTCTGCTCTCCTATTCTTTCTAATATCTCTTCATTTTTAACCTTCTCTATCCACGGTATTCTCATCATTCACCGGTAAGATCACATTCAAATTTTCCGATTTCCCTACTTGCCTCATTGTCTTAACATTCCACGCTGCGACTCGTGAAATATTGCACCTATCCCTATTGCGCTTATTGATGACATCCCCCGAGGTAGTCCCCGCCCGGACATCCCAATGCGGGACTAGTTTACGTCCGGAGTGCTTTAGTACCGTCATTCGGGTTTGGTGTGTTTTTCTTGGGATATCATGATGTGGTGGTTTCCCGTTGCCTTCTACATCAGTACTATAAGATAAAAATACACAAGATATGTGTTTGAGTTCAAGTGATGAGTTGTCTTGAAATGTAGCAATTGATTAATATTAATTTCTTTCTACGTAAGAACAATAATGCTGAGGGATATTTTAAAATTAATTATCAAGGCAAAATCAGTTTGAAGTTTGAGGCCAAACTTTTGTTGAGAATTTGACCGTTATTAGGCACGTCTTTTATAATTTTTGTATTAAATTCTTGACTCGTCACAATCGTTTTTGCAAGCACACATTGGTACACATACTTATGTTACATCAAGTCATACACATAAACACATATATTATAATACACATACACAATGGTGGTCTTACAGCATTATAGCAGCAGATCCTATACAGTACATGTATACAATACTTACGAAATTCGCCAATATTCGAGGTCACGACCTTCAAACGGACTGCGTGCTCGATTTACGTTATAGTTATGTAGTTATACGGCAGTTTGCATTAACCACAGTGGCGTAACAGGCAGATTTCTTTATTTTATTATTTTAGTTCTCTCATCTTCATTAGCTGATCTTGAAATTTAAAGAAAAGAAAACGATTTCCCACTTTTTACTAGTGATGACTACATTTTGATTGTCTTAAACCACGAAAATTGTGATTTAAAATGCTTACTGTAGTTTCTAAACAATTTGGTCATTGTAGTCAGTCCTGTACTAAGAAAAGGAAATTTTGATTCAAAGATCAGGGCGGAAATATTAGAAATGGGTATAATTTCAAAACCTTAACAAATCTTCTTTCTCTTCTTGCAGCTTTGTTTAGAATCATGTTAGTTTTGATTTAAATACAATCCTAATTTATTCGCTAGGTATAACATTCTGGGCAGTGTATTAAAGACATGATTCGAACCGTTGAAGAATGGGATGAATCTAACAAAACGGTTAATTTACAATGACCAACTTATACATAAGCCAAACACACCTTGTTTCGCAAAGACAGTCCGCCAGAATTGAATTATTGATGCCTTGTCTACTGCGGAGATGAATATGCAGAATAAGGAGGTTTGGAAATCTTCTTAGTTAAGTCATTCCTGTCAGAAAGAAATCGAACGTAGTATATTTTCGTATCATTAGGAAAGTAAATAAAATTGGTTCGTAGTTGAAAAGAACAAAAAGCTGATAAAAATTAGTAATAGAAATTATTTCACTTAAGTGAGCAAGACTCTTCCGGGCGCCCCCTGGACGGCCATCAAAATAAGTCAAATCCGGGAAAAATCGGACGAATGGTAACTCTTCATCCTACTCTCATCAACAACATGTAAGAAAGTTAACAAAAGAAAAAAATTATGCGTCCGCCTAACCCTACACATACACAAGTGTATAATAAGTACATGGACATCTACCCTTGGCACCCTTTTGTTATTTTTTTTTTTTTTATTCAGGATGCGGGCTACAAGCCAATAACTCGCCTATATACACAGTTGCTGTTTTTGTTATGTTGTTGTGTTGATTATATGCCAGCTAAAACGTTCACTGTGTTATTATGGGATGGTGAACGGTACGCTGCCGTAGTGTCGTGCTCTTGACTTTGTAAAATGCGATAAAGTTATCTAATAAAAAATGAAACTGTGAAGTTCAGGGTCAGAAACGTATAGATAAAACGGGCCCATGACGTACACGCGTGTGTGCGTTTGTCCGTACATACCTAAGTATATCTACGTGTTTGCGTACACATACAATATCATTGTTGTTCGACTGTAATTTACGAACGAACTAAAGGAGAATTCATTGTTACGAAGGTCCAATAATGGAAGGCGTAGTCATTTTTGTTGATACAATTTCCATTCGGTTATTAAATTAAACTATTATACTGTATATATGTATAATAATGTACTTTGGTTTTAGCGCAGACGTAGTTACATACTCATAGATTAGTAATGAAATGTGCGGCTGAAACGTCGAATGATCGGATATTCTAGAATTAGCCGAAAATTTAAAACGTCTAATAAACGAATGCAACTGACTTCATGGCATACTTTCGATATCCAAGATGTTGTGGTTTGATCGATAATTTTGTTTAGAGGTAACCTATCAAGGTCATAGCTGACGGTATAGTGACCGAATCATTACCTTATGGCAGAGCCGGGCAAACTCGGATCTTTTGCATCCCGAGTGATCCTCAAGGTTAACCAAGTGGATCCTCATTGATCCTGCGAGTGCGAGTGAGATGATTATTTCCTTTTCTTATCCCTTCCATTTCGTAGATGAGTCCCCTCTTCCAGAGCCAAACCCAATAGTTTTGCGAACGTAGTAACGAAAATTATNGCTCCTCATTGATCCTGCGAGTGCGAGTGAGATGATTCTTTCCTTTTCTTATCCCTTCCATTTCGTAGATGAGTCCCCTCTTCCATAGCCAAACCCAATAGTTTTGCGAACGTAGTAACGAAAATTATTATTTAAGTTGCGAGAGTGGCTTCACCCGTCTACGGGATGAAGGGGCTTGATATGGGAGTGGAAGGTAGAAGAAAAAGACAAAACAAAATTATTCATTACTGCTTACTCTCTCGTACTCATTGAAGGGTACGGAGTGACTCAAACTAAACTCATGTAGCGGCTCTTGCGAAGTTGAAGTTTGCCCGGCTCTGCCTTATGGTATGGAGGAACCCTGATTCATGTGTGTAAAGTGTTATTATGCGCCTTGGGCTTGCGTTAAATTACTGGGGGTCAGGATTTCTGGATAGGCTTCTGGATAAGCGATACGACCCATAGATTTAGGTGACCTTACGACAAGAGAAGACCGCTTAATTAGCGTATGTGAGGAAAGTTTTCCCCTAATGACGTACACCATTGGTTTAGGTTATTACAAGAGAGGATGTCCTTCCATTCGTATGTAAACAGATCTGCAAACGTTTAGGTTAAGTTATGCCCGAAGTCTCAATTAGATCTTTTAGTAATTTAATGTGGCGGTCTATCCACCATGTTCTCCATGGGCGTGGGATTGAGGTACACTCGATCAACGCTTCGTTCGGTCGGCTCTCGTAAGGTCTCTGAGCCCTTTTGGTGTGGACGGGACCTTTCTAATCCGAACCAACTATGCAGGTTGGTGCCCGAGCAGATTTAGGACTCTGCTCACCAGCCGGGGCAAAAGAGCTCCTCCTGGTTCATCTTGTGAGCTTAACCACTACCACTACGACCACGAGATCTAGGCGGATTTTTCCACCGAGGGCTCCTGAGCTCTGTAGTACCAGTCAACATGACTGATGAGATGCTAGGAGCAACACTATCAACTCCTCCCAGTTGAGATTATTTGCAACTCTCGGTACTGGTCAACTAGGTCGGGAACGTGGGGTCGTCAAGCCAAAATCGCCGCAGCTGTCTCTGCGTTAAGTCATGATGGGAAAAATATTTTCATGGTTGGTATATGGTATCCAAAGTGAGATTGACCTTGATGAAACAGAAGCATTCTGCATTTTTAAAATTATATAATTCTAAATGGTTTGACAGTTTAGCGCTCAGTGACAGTAAAATTGCTCTCGATGTGTATTACTTAATGGGTGTAATGTTTACTTTTTACGGAAGATCATCTTCCAGCGGTGTAAGTGAAGAAAGTGGTTTGTTGTGACTTATGTATAGTTCAAAACGTCTTCGATTCAATCTTATCCAAAACATGATTTAGATGTAGATTAGACCAATGGATAATTGCTCGAGATTTAGCATGGATTTTAGAGTTACAGTTGACGACGCCATAGGAGTACACATTCAAAATCGTATTGACTCTTTTTCGGAACATGTAATAATTTACGTAGGGAACTCTGATGTCCAAATGGCCGCAGTTCAGACGTTGCGTAATAAAGTCACATGTATCTGGTTGTTTTATAAAAAATGAAAACTGCCTAATCATCACGCCATTGTTTCAGAAATCTGGCTTATTAATAACGAAAAACAATTTTTTGCAGTACCTACTCAGAGATAACAAATTAGACATTTTAAAATAGGCTTCGTTTTTATGTAACATACAATTCAATTTTCTGTCATGTGCTGATTGATTTTCTTTCGAATACTTTAAAAATCACCGTATCATTTCCCTGCGTGTACGTGACGATGTAACTGGCGAACTGTGTCATTATTTTGTTGTCTCATCATGGTTTGCGTCCAATTTCAGTAATAGTTACCGATGTATTTTGCGCATGGTAAATTTAGTGGAAACCATACGAATTAAAATCACGTACGGCACCAAAGTTAGAAGACGGTTACAAATAAAGGCCGTGTTTATTCAGCTCATGTTGCACACAAAGAGGCGGTCCCATTCTGGATAACGTTCAAAAGGCATTTCGCATGTCAATTCGAATTTAGATAATTTCACTGCGATCACGGCTTAAGCGATTTCTATGTAGTACCTACATACTATCCATATGAAATAAGCAAGTGTATGCACAAGTATACACCTATACTTGTTTGTTGAGAACAAGTTTATTACATCCATAATTGAAAATTATTGTCTTATTAATTACGATCCGCAGCATTTTAATAAATAAAATTTAAGTCGGAAAATTGGAAATGGACGGTCTAAACCGTCGTTTTAGGACGTGACGCGTCGATTTGTGACACATTCATGAACCTATCTTGAAGCGCCTCTACCAAAAAACTCGAAGTGGCTACAGCCTCTATGCGCAGGCCCCTCTTTTCCATTGGGCACTCTGAGCAAGCACCCAGGGCCCCACGATTAACGGAGGCCTCCTATATAGTTCCTGCCAGATCCATCCGCCAACCAAAAGCCGATAATTATTTTAAGAAAATTAATCAATAATTGCTGAATATTTACTAGCATAATCGCTTTTGCATGCTATAAACGTGAGCACCCCTAAATGTAGGTGATTTTTCAAACATTTATATATTCTGAAATTTTATTACATCGAATCGCTCTCCAATGAGAAAAGTACAGAATCTGACCTACAAGGACTTGTCTCAAAGAATAAGACTTGGAAATTCGCGCCAGACATTTTTTGATGACTCTGCACTGATAGTCCAACTGAGTTGGGTAGAGATATAAAAGTAGAAATACCTTACTTCCCATAAGTGATACCCCAAGCGTGTATCTAAAACAGCGATTGAGTTTGTACAACGACATTGGTTATTGTTGACATTGTTTTTCGCTTGACTCCAAATCCCGAGACGAAGTTGCAAAGAATTTGGTGCTATGAAGATGTTATCGAGTGTTAGAAATAGAGAGTTAGAAATAGAATGTCTGTATTTGGCAAACTAATAGTATTCCAGAAGTTTTGATAAAAAACCGAGTTGGAGACACATTTCCAAATGTAAAAATTGCATTGAGAATCTTTTTAAACATGACGGTAACTAACTGTAGTGGCGAACGCTCTTTCTTTAAACGGAAAAGAATAAGAAATAAGTTAAGACGAACAATGCTTCAAGAAAGATTGATCAGTCCATAGAATGGGATATGCTCAAAGACAAAGAGTTTGAAAAACTGGTTGATGATTTTGCATATCTGAAAACTAGAAGGGTGTCTTTTCAAAAAACACAATTTTGCACCAACCTGAGAATGATAGAGTTAATTTTCCGAGTCATATTACAATTATCTATTCATTTATTGTGAATATAAAGAAACAAATAATTTGAAAAACTGGTTGACGATTTTGCATATCTGAAAACTAGAAGGGTGCCTTTTCAAAAAACACAATTTTGCACCAACCTGAGAATGATAGAGTTACTTTTCCGAGTCATATTACAATTATCTATTCATTTATTGTGAATATAAAGAAACAAATAATTGTTGATAAACCAAAATAATTGTCTGTTAAAACTGTAGGGGGCCCGGTAGGCTTATGTGCCCAGGGCCTTCACAAAATTTAGAAGTTCCTGAAGTTCAAAAGCAGTCGTCAAAGTCTTTCTAATTTTGTGAAACAAACCAAGTGGTTCCAATATTTGCCCAGTGTTTTTCTAGATGTGATGATAGCTCAATAAATCACTATTATGATTAATAAACACAAAGCAGGCTCTCAATCACCCCATGAACCTCCCCAAAGGACACTGCAATTTTACTGGAACACGTCCATAACTTATAGTTTCTAGTAAATATTAAAATATTGCAATGCATCCTAAAAGTTAAAGTTTTACGTAGAACTTTCCACTCAAATTTCAACTAACCCAAATGAAAGAGCTTCAAGATTTGGAAAAATATTGATTTATTAAAAAGATAAAAGGATCCAGTATGTCTTTCAGATGCATTATTCTTAATTACTATGTAAAACTATTTCTCTGTTGAAGTTCCTCTTTTTTCGAAGCCATTGTACTGACATATTAATAATTTTGAATATTTTTATCAGTTTATAAATTCCTCTAATCATAAGGATGTCATGTTGTTAGTTGTACGTAAATTGACGTTATGAACGCTAACATTCAAGATAAGCGACAAACGTTAAAGAGAACCGCTCTGATACGAAATTACACGGATATGAGAGATAGAGAGAGAAAGGGAGAGAAATGTAGATGGGATGAGTAATGAGAAACTCTCTATCTAGAGTGCTATATTCCTCCGTTGCCGCTTCTAAATCGGGATCAATGACAAGTGCAGGCGAAAGCGGTTAATAGGTGGCCGTGATAACACCCCAATGAGATAATGCGAGAAGATGCTCCACGAGCATACTTGGATCCGGAAGATATCAAAATCAATGATGAAATTTTCTTTTTTACAAAAAGGAAATATTTTCGTATTACTTCAAGTATACACTACAATTAGCTTTGCAGAAACACTAAAAAATAAATCGCAAATTACGTAATTTAAACTAATCAGCAGCGTATTGAAAGC
>NW_020438940.1:211633-216267 GCF_000699045.2 Agrilus planipennis | reverse complement strand
ACCAGAGCCGGGCAAACTCGGATCTTTTGCATCCCGAGTGATCCTCAAGGTTAACCAAGTAGCTCCTCATTGATCCTGCGAGTGCGAGTGAGATGATTCTTTCCTTTTCTTATCCCTTCCATTTCGTAGATGAGTCCCCTCTTCCATAGCCAAACCCAATAGTTTTGCGAACGTAGTAACGAAAATTATTATTTAAGTTGCGAGAGTGGCTTCACCCGTCTACGGGATGAAGGGGCTTGATATGGGAGTGGAAGGTAGAAGAAAAAGACAAAACAAAATTATTCATTACTGCTTACTCTCTCGTACTCATTGAAGGGTACGGAGTGACTCAAACTAAACTCATGTAGCGGCTCTTGCGAAGTTGAAGTTTGCCCGGCTCTGCCTTATGGTATGGAGGAACCCTGATTCATGTGTGTAAAGTGTTATTATGCGCCTTGGGCTTGCGTTAAATTACTGGGGGTCAGGATTTCTGGATAGGCTTCTGGATAAGCGATACGACCCATAGATTTAGGTGACCTTACGACAAGAGAAGACCGCTTAATTAGCGTATGTGAGGAAAGTTTTCCCCTAATGACGTACACCATTGGTTTAGGTTATTACAAGAGAGGATGTCCTTCCATTCGTATGTAAACAGATCTGCAAACGTTTAGGTTAAGTTATGCCCGAAGTCTCAATTAGATCTTTTAGTAATTTAATGTGGCGGTCTATCCACCATGTTCTCCATGGGCGTGGGATTGAGGTACACTCGATCAACGCTTCGTTCGGTCGGCTCTCGTAAGGTCTCTGAGCCCTTTTGGTGTGGACGGGACCTTTCTAATCCGAACCAACTATGCAGGTTGGTGCCCGAGCAGATTTAGGACTCTGCTCACCAGCCGGGGCAAAAGAGCTCCTCCTGGTTCATCTTGTGAGCTTAACCACTACCACTACGACCACGAGATCTAGGCGGATTTTTCCACCGAGGGCTCCTGAGCTCTGTAGTACCAGTCAACATGACTGATGAGATGCTAGGAGCAACACTATCAACTCCTCCCAGTTGAGATTATTTGCAACTCTCGGTACTGGTCAACTAGGTCGGGAACGTGGGGTCGTCAAGCCAAAATCGCCGCAGCTGTCTCTGCGTTAAGTCATGATGGGAAAAATATTTTCATGGTTGGTATATGGTATCCAAAGTGAGATTGACCTTGATGAAACAGAAGCATTCTGCATTTTTAAAATTATATAATTCTAAATGGTTTGACAGTTTAGCGCTCAGTGACAGTAAAATTGCTCTCGATGTGTATTACTTAATGGGTGTAATGTTTACTTTTTACGGAAGATCATCTTCCAGCGGTGTAAGTGAAGAAAGTGGTTTGTTGTGACTTATGTATAGTTCAAAACGTCTTCGATTCAATCTTATCCAAAACATGATTTAGATGTAGATTAGACCAATGGATAATTGCTCGAGATTTAGCATGGATTTTAGAGTTACAGTTGACGACGCCATAGGAGTACACATTCAAAATCGTATTGACTCTTTTTCGGAACATGTAATAATTTACGTAGGGAACTCTGATGTCCAAATGGCCGCAGTTCAGACGTTGCGTAATAAAGTCACATGTATCTGGTTGTTTTATAAAAAATGAAAACTGCCTAATCATCACGCCATTGTTTCAGAAATCTGGCTTATTAATAACGAAAAACAATTTTTTGCAGTACCTACTCAGAGATAACAAATTAGACATTTTAAAATAGGCTTCGTTTTTATGTAACATACAATTCAATTTTCTGTCATGTGCTGATTGATTTTCTTTCGAATACTTTAAAAATCACCGTATCATTTCCCTGCGTGTACGTGACGATGTAACTGGCGAACTGTGTCATTATTTTGTTGTCTCATCATGGTTTGCGTCCAATTTCAGTAATAGTTACCGATGTATTTTGCGCATGGTAAATTTAGTGGAAACCATACGAATTAAAATCACGTACGGCACCAAAGTTAGAAGACGGTTACAAATAAAGGCCGTGTTTATTCAGCTCATGTTGCACACAAAGAGGCGGTCCCATTCTGGATAACGTTCAAAAGGCATTTCGCATGTCAATTCGAATTTAGATAATTTCACTGCGATCACGGCTTAAGCGATTTCTATGTAGTACCTACATACTATCCATATGAAATAAGCAAGTGTATGCACAAGTATACACCTATACTTGTTTGTTGAGAACAAGTTTATTACATCCAT
The DNA here is from genome assembly GCF_000699045.2 of Agrilus planipennis. Taxonomy (NCBI): domain Eukaryota; kingdom Metazoa; phylum Arthropoda; class Insecta; order Coleoptera; family Buprestidae; genus Agrilus; species Agrilus planipennis. The sequence continues at coordinate 214,048 of NW_020438940.1, read as the reverse complement.
AATTGAAAATTATTGTCTTATTAATTACGATCCGCAGCATTTTAATAAATAAAATTTAAGTCGGAAAATTGGAAATGGACGGTCTAAACCGTCGTTTTAGGACGTGACGCGTCGATTTGTGACACATTCATGAACCTATCTTGAAGCGCCTCTACCAAAAAACTCGAAGTGGCTACAGCCTCTATGCGCAGGCCCCTCTTTTCCATTGGGCACTCTGAGCAAGCACCCAGGGCCCCACGATTAACGGAGGCCTCCTATATAGTTCCTGCCAGATCCATCCGCCAACCAAAAGCCGATAATTATTTTAAGAAAATTAATCAATAATTGCTGAATATTTACTAGCATAATCGCTTTTGCATGCTATAAACGTGAGCACCCCTAAATGTAGGTGATTTTTCAAACATTTATATATTCTGAAATTTTATTACATCGAATCGCTCTCCAATGAGAAAAGTACAGAATCTGACCTACAAGGACTTGTCTCAAAGAATAAGACTTGGAAATTCGCGCCAGACATTTTTTGATGACTCTGCACTGATAGTCCAACTGAGTTGGGTAGAGATATAAAAGTAGAAATACCTTACTTCCCATAAGTGATACCCCAAGCGTGTATCTAAAACAGCGATTGAGTTTGTACAACGACATTGGTTATTGTTGACATTGTTTTTCGCTTGACTCCAAATCCCGAGACGAAGTTGCAAAGAATTTGGTGCTATGAAGATGTTATCGAGTGTTAGAAATAGAGAGTTAGAAATAGAATGTCTGTATTTGGCAAACTAATAGTATTCCAGAAGTTTTGATAAAAAACCGAGTTGGAGACACATTTCCAAATGTAAAAATTGCATTGAGAATCTTTTTAAACATGACGGTAACTAACTGTAGTGGCGAACGCTCTTTCTTTAAACGGAAAAGAATAAGAAATAAGTTAAGACGAACAATGCTTCAAGAAAGATTGATCAGTCCATAGAATGGGATATGCTCAAAGACAAAGAGTTTGAAAAACTGGTTGATGATTTTGCATATCTGAAAACTAGAAGGGTGTCTTTTCAAAAAACACAATTTTGCACCAACCTGAGAATGATAGAGTTAATTTTCCGAGTCATATTACAATTATCTATTCATTTATTGTGAATATAAAGAAACAAATAATTGTTGATAAACCTAAATAATTCTCTGTTAAAGCTGTAGAGGCCCCGGTAAGGATTATGTGCCCAGGGCCTCCAATAGGTTAAAGACGGTCCTGTCTATGCGTGAAAGCAGAAGAAAATGGATGGTATAAATCGTCGTCTTAAGACGTAATATGCCTCTACCAAAAAACCTAAGATACTATGTAGCTACTTATTCTTTTTATTTCCAGTTGGAATCACATGCAGAAATGAAGATAATGAAGAGGGTAAAACCAACATTGGCAACTGTAGTAGGTATTGCCGAAACATTTAGATATTTCATTCCCACCAGATATTAATGCTGGTGAGCGATAGGTCCACTGGACTACGCCAGAGGGTAAGGCACTTCAGTTTTCTATGAGGAATCGTGGGAATAAGTGGAAGGTGGATGGAATGAGAACAGTGAGACAGGCGAAATGAAAACAGAAGAGAGTGAAAGATTATCTGTGGAATATTACCTACTGTACCAGCATTTGCCTAAACCTAAGTGATCCAAGGAAACTATCGACAATCTGGGATTTGGGCGCGGCGAAAAAAAAATTTGAATCGTTTGAAATGCAGTGTACAGGCAGATAATTAGGACAACGTGAATGGAGAAGGTTGCGAAGGAGGAGCTATCAGAACGAGTGTTAGATGAATTGCACATAAATCCCTCAATAATGGAATGTACCTACCAATATTTTTTCAAAATCTAAAAGTAGTTTTCGTTGCTGTAGATTACAGTTGGAATATCGTTATCGGTTGTTAACTTTATTTTTGCGAATTATAACGAATCATTTTGCTAATGTTTGAACTGCGACATTTCGAGTTGTATAGATAACAATTCGCAACAGATAAGAAGCGGCTTCGTAGTTCGTACTGTAATAATAGTGTGCGTTTACGATTTTACGAATACATTGATACGTTATCTAGAGATGTTTATTATTTGCACCTCACATACAGACCGAATTATTTTTGGTACGTACTTAAGCTGGTACACTCTTTGATTAAGCATTCTTTTTTATTTTAAATACACCTACCAAAAAAACATATTTCAAATTTATTATACTGTAGGCATTTTTGGTTCTTTTTCATTATTTTTATACGAGGGTGGATTGATAAGTTTCCGGCCTGACCAAGAAAAACAAGGTTTTTAAAAATTTTTTTTTTTTATTTCTCAACATAATCTCCTCCAAGGCTGATACATTTCTCATAGCGGTGTTCCAGTCTATTAATGCCATCTCTATAGACTGATTCGTCAAGCTCCTCA
>NW_020438940.1:198296-208906 GCF_000699045.2 Agrilus planipennis | reverse complement strand
AGCGGCGGAAAAGAAAAGGTTAGAAGCGTTCGAAATGTGGTGTTATAGGCGAATGATGAGGATACCGTGGATAGAGAAGGTTAGAAATGAAGAGGTATTAGAAAGAATAGGAGAACAGAGGACTCTATGGAAGTCAATAAGAAACAGGCGAGATAGATTAGTAGGACACCTTCTCATGCATGAAGGTCTAGTCAGAGACATATTAGAGGCAGAAACGGGAGTTATGAGGGGTAGATTAGATTACTGTTGGCAAATAATAGTTAAGGATGTAAGTTGTTCCAGTTTTAGTGAGATGCCAAGATTAGCTCAGGATACGAAAGAGTGGAAATGCGTGACCAACCAGTCTTAGGACTGACGACTTTATGATGATGATCTCCTCCGATGTTACAAAATCGTGTAATTACTTGGAATTGTAGTAGCTGAGAATTTAATCGTCGTAGGATTATGCTGCTTCCGATATCTTGGTCTTTTTAATGTGTTTAAAACGTCAATATTCGGTCATCATAAGGTTTACAGATTAGATGTGGTATTGGCTATGGCTAAATCAAAATGGAATTTCATACAAAAAGTGTAGGCGTCACTTTGACCATTAAAGAATAGTTCAATTTCATTTGACTTCTACTCACTATATTGCAATAATAGAACATAAAACTAATATAATTTCGACAAGGCATGCTTTATTGATAATACAATCTAGAATTTTTAAAATTCAATTTTGTAGGGTTGCATTTACATTACCTAAAAGTATCAACTTGTGTTGCTGAGAACTTGTAAAAAGGTTACTGTAACTTATAACAAGATAAATTATAAAATGCTTAATATGCATAAAATCCGTTTTTCTTACACGATTAGATAAGCCGCGTCGTTATTTCTGCATTATTAATTGACCCTCTAGTATAGACTGGCTGATGACCCAGATTACATTCGCGAATAAATTCGCCTTTCTTTTAATGCCGATGCTATTCATGTAATGCTTAAGATTCGCAGAATTTATTAAAAGTACACAATTAATTTACAAGCTGTCGGTTATCAAGACCGCGGAATTATGGCGCCTTCTACAATGACAATTGTGTAAAAGGGTGTTTGTCATTTGTATGTATATATAAAGACTGAAAATCGTTAGAAAAGTAAAGATTAGAAAATAGGGGCGGTTTTCTAATGATGGATTTTTATGCATAGAACACTAAATGACTTAACTACTATACCTGCCCTTGTGTGTGGTCGTTCGAGGTAATAGGGGTAAGTATGTTATCCGACGCTAGTGAGAAGCGGGTAGGATAAACCGCCATTTGGGGTGTAGAACCGGGTTTGTACTATCGAACCCCTAGTATCCAAGGTATCTCTGCGACTAGACCACACGATGTTCACTAGTAATACTAAGATGACCCGCAATCTTTCCCTATAACCGTGGGAAGAGGTCATGGAGCAAAAAAGATGAACCGGCTCAAACCATTTCCAAAGCCGATATTCACCAAAAAAAGGTGATGCTGTCTGTTTTGTGGGATTTTAAAGGAATCGTTTTTTTTTTAGCTTTTACCGGATAACACAACGATTAATTCGGAAGTCTGCTGTCATCAGCTGGACAAACTGAATGATGCACTTCAACAGAAAAGGTCAGAACTAATCAACAGGAAAGGTGTAGTGTTTCACCAAGACAACGCGAGACCTCACACAAGTTTGGTCACTCGCCAAAAGCTTTTACACCTTGAATGGGATACAATGCTACACCCACCATATTCCCCAGACCTGGCACCATCGGATTATTATTTGTTCCGGTCACTCCAAAATTTTTTAGATGGTAAAACCTTCCCCTCAAATGAGGAGGTCAAAAACCTCCTCGATCAGTTTTTTGCCAGCAAAGACCAAAACTTTTATAAGCGTGGAATTATGCTACTACCAGAAAGATGGCAAAAGGTGTTGGACCAGAACGGTCAATATATAATTTAATAAAGTATTTGTTTATTATACGAAAACTGTCTTTCATTTCCACAAAAAAAAAACGAAATGACTTTCCGAACAACCCTATATTTGGGTGATGCGTTAAAAGGCGAAATGTTGAAACTCTTTTTTTTAATAAATCGGTATATATATATATATATCTATATGAACATTCCACTGGCCTTTGGACATGTTTTCGTTGCACCGTTAAACACTCTCGAATTCGTTGTCCAGATACATTTACTACGAAATAATACTCCAGATTAATGGGACAAAGTTTAAAGTCGGAAGAACGTTCAACTACTCACATTATCGCTATTAAATTGCAGTGTCATTAAATTGACGGTCGTCTTCCTGAAGATCAGTTCGTGAATGCTCATTAGTGTTAAACTTAATAATTACAATAATGGTAAATCAACCAATCACATTTACCGTTACACTATTCTATTCGTGGATGATTAGGCTAATCATTACATTTACAACTACTGCAAATACAACGTTCGTATATATATTTTTTTAAATTATTGTAAGATTGTGTTTACGCCATCGACGTAGTCTGATATGCGCCATAATCCGGTCATAGCTGATGTAGTTGTTACTTCTAAGGTTTTCTGAGCGTTGATCTTATCCCTAACATTTCGACTCACCTGGACATCTTTACCAATAGGTAGTGGAAGTCTGTCAGCATCAGACTGGATCACTGACGGCCAAGAAACCAGAGAACTAAAGGTGCGTATACACCTGAGCACGAACACGTTCGAGGCGAGGCAGAACGAATACACGTCTGTTGTGGACAACTGGAAACTGAGACGTGGCACACTGTTTCAGTCTCGATTCTTTTATAAGACAATTTGATTTGATTTGTGTAGATTTGTTTCGTTTGCATTGTTTTACTTTTATAACTAATATTCATCGTCACCAGCCATTCTATTAATGACAGTTGAGTACGAAATGAAATGAAAACGGATGTTATCGCATCGGCCGATTTTGTTCAGGTTCTCCAGGATACAAATAAGGCATATGTTCCGCCTCGCCTTGCCTCGAACGTGTTCGTGCTTAGGCTTGTACGCGTACCTTAACAATTACATCATAATACATGTCTACTAATTTCGCTAAAAATAATACGTGCCGTATGTCGTTGAATAATTGGTTCATACGCAATCAAGAATGTTTCCATTATACTTGTTTCTGTTCATCCTTTTTTTTAATGACAGATTTAAATATTCTCTGCGTCACAATGAAGTTGTTATCGACAGACAGTTTAACCATGTTTAACATCCACTGACAATCCCCATTCTTTTCTTCGTTTAATTAAAACACAAAGTTTGTGTCGCGTCGCAGGCAGAGTTTAACCTTTTCATTTCGCGAGGCGCTGCATTAGAAAGGCCAATTATTCCGTTTCGTTAGAGGCTTATAGAGCCGCGAGTATCCAAGTAGACATATACATACCTATATAAGTAGGTACGTACATGTAATTATATACCTAGTACGCGCAATCTCAACTTTCGAATTACTATTCTATCCAACTTGTGGAAAGAACTGTCTCAAAATATTCAGTTTTGAATTACCAGCTTAAACATCTTCTTTTAAAGTTTCGCTTCTTGGCCGAAGGGTGGTGAATACGCACCAAAAGAAGCAAATCATTGTGTACTTTCCCTGTCAACCTGCATAATATACTGAGATTATAACGGAACCCAAACGGTTTCGAATTATTGAGAAATTGAGATTATATACTTGTACATAGTTTTATATTGTCATTTTTACGGAGCCTGAGCCATGGTGGAGTTGTCACCATCATCGTCATCAGAGTCGTCAGTCTAAGACTGATTGTCATTTTTACGGAACCTGAGCCATATTGGGTTTATTATCGTCATCGTCATCATAGGGTCGTCAATCTTGAAACTAATTGGAAACGCACCTCCACTCTTTTCTATCTTGAACTAATTTTCGCATTTCCCTAAAACTAGAACATCGCACATCCTTAGATAACTATTTATGAACAGTAATCCAATCTAGGTCTACTTCTACTCCTGTTTCTGCTTCTAATATGTCTCTAACTAGTCCGTCATGCCTGAGAAGGTGTTCCTTCAACCTATTTCACCTATTTCTTGATGACATCCATAACGCCCTCTGTTATCCAATTCTTTATAATACCTCTTTTATCCACGGTATCTTGATTATTCGCTTGTAACACTACATTTCTAAAGCGAAGCGCCCACCGAAGTGATATGGCGTATGACCTGGCGCGTGATCTAGTATTGCTTGAAGCAATGCTATCAAATGAACCAGCGCTTACAGAACGAACGTAGCAAGTGACATGTCAGTTCTGGCTTATAGCACATCATGCCACTGCAATTAAAGTAGAGCTTGCTCTATCTTCTTGTCACGCCATTTAAGTGTTACTTCATTTTGGTGTTAATTCACCAATAATGACAGATAATATAATTCGCTTGTTTCGGTATGATTAAAGCAAATCCCAGCATTTATGATCCCATATGTGGCGATGTTCTAGCTTTTGGGAAATGCGAAGGTTAGCTCAGGATAGGAAAAGGTGTACGTGTCTTAGAACTGATGACCTAGTGACCTTATGAGGATAATGATGTGGTGAATATTCAAATAGGAATGTTCAGGAGAAGATCTAGGCAAGGACATTGTATGCACTGTGTGGAGGGATGTACTGAGTGTCTTCCTTTTTAATCCTAACGCTTTTTCGGTGAGCGTTCCCCTAACGCTTCTAACCAGTGAACCTTATTGCATCATTACCAAGGATCTTTTAATTACTGTATTGTGATAGCCTTCATTTGACATCCATATTGCGGTGGCGATGTATAAATACGACCGCACTTTCACTGACTTTCATTAAAAATTACTTTTCACTGTGTCTAGCACTATTCTGTTCCCAAATAAATCGAATAATTCATGGAACATACATATTATGAACGTTTTGGTTCTATTGTGTTTCTGTGTGGTCCTACTTCAGCAGGACGATATCATGTTTTGTAATGGATTGTTGGTAGATATTTCGTGGTTTCGAGAGAAAATTCGAGAAATGCCGCAGAAATTTAACGAACGTTTGAATGATTGCTAACCGAAATTATTTATAGACAGGGATATAAGTTGGCTATAGGCCACCCTAGAATTCCTCCCACTTCAATAATTCAAATAGACGGAACTCATATATCATTAAATTGCGTAGTCGGCTGTTCGCAATGCAGGATGATGTTGAAAATAATGAAAGACACGTTCTGCTGATCCAGCTGCGGTCACTTTTCAAACAATTTCTCGTTGACGCAAATAGGACACAGAGATAGCGTTTATTTCTGATGCCGTAAAATTCAACTGTTGTAGTAGATCCAATAAATCTTATCGATAAAAACAAAATTGTAATCGTTGCTCACCTTAAAACCAAAATTTTTAGAACAAGATGATAAGATGAATAATTAGACAAAAACTATTCATTTAAACTTAGGTTATGAATTATTCTATTTATTTACACTACTGTTGATATATCACTATTCACTGCGCTATTTATTTCACTGCCATCACTGTCAATTTATTTCTGGATTCACTTCTGCATCATCATCATCATAAGGTCATCAGTCCTAAGACTGGTTGGACACGTACTTCCACTTTTTCCTATCCTGAGCAAAACTTCGCATTTCCCTAAAACTAGAACAGCCCACAACCTTAACTATTTGCGAAGAGTAATCTAATCTAGGTCTACCTCTACCCCTCCTAACTCCTAGCTATCCAAGGATGGTACTATAGAATGTCACCTCAAGGTAGGCCTAGTGGCGTCATCTCTTGGTTAGGCCGGAAACTTATCAATCCACCCTCGTAAATTATTACAAACAACGTGGCAAATGCCATCTGCAGTAGGTGTATTTGCGACCTCTTTGGTGGATTCGAAAATGTTCAAGAAGTTCCACCAGGATATCGCCTTGTCCACAGAACAAAGAGTTCATGGTGGTCAGTACCTTTAGGTAAGGCGGATCGTGATTTTGATCTCTTGGATATCATCAGCATGTCGTAGTCAGTTTCGATAGAACATATATCGCCTCTGTCTAGACAACCACAAACTGCGTGTTGAATGTTGAAGTGAATCCAAAAAAAAAAACTTTTGGGTGTTTCATTTCTACCAGCCAGTAATGCTGGTGGGCGGGCAGTCCCTCCGGACTACGCCGGAAGGTAGGGCGGAAGGCCCCCTTCAGCCACCTTTAGGAATCGTGAGAATGGGTAGGTGGTGGTTCGGGTGAGAAAGATGAGACCGACGAAATGAAGACAGAAGAGAATGAAAGATTATCTGTGGAATATTACTGCCCCAGCATTTGCCTGAGTGATCCAAGGATACCACAGAAAAACTTGGACCAAGACAGACGGACCCAGAATCGAACCGGTATCCTCCAGAATGCTAAGGAATGGTCTAGATCTCTAGCCCATGCCGCTCGATCAGTAAATCCACAAGCTGATATCCTTATGGACCTTGTTGAACATTTTTGAATTCCAGGTAGCTTCTACCATGCCGTTTGTACAATTGGAATTCATAAAACGATGCCTGACGGCTTGGATAGAATACCGACCACCACGAAATGTTTGTTCTTCTTGTTCCTCCTCCCATAGAGCTCTTGGGAGGTGAAATTTCCCAGTTTCTCCAATTGGATCCTTAATACATAAATTTGTTTTACTCACTGGCTAAGTATTATTTATGTATTAAGGAAAAACAGTGTATGTATGTGCAAGGCGGAATTTTAATTCTTTTGGTATCACTTTGGAGATTTGAAGATAGAAACCGTTTTGAATAATTATCTGCATATATAGTCTAGACGGATGCACGCACAGACAAAACAATTTCACACAAATTTTGCACGAGGTAAGACAAAAGAGGCGACCGGTAGGTTTTAGTTGGTTTCGAAAGTAAGTTTGCATTAATGGACACCTATACAATACAGAAGACGCAAGTTGTGTTACATAACAAGTCGTTGCTCGCCGTCACTGACTGCCGCCTAGACTTTCCAGCGATCACACTACTATTCTATAGCAAACAATAAACGAGGCAGGCTGTATTATAGATTGCCGAAAGTGCTTTATTGTCTATGACCTTCAGCCTAGCACAATGCGAATTTGTTCGCCAATTTTTAATACGGCTATTAAGTTGTTAAAATCAATTCGTGGTCTACGACGTAATCGTCGCCGTCATTCGATTCTGTCTGGGACGCCAAACAGATGGAAAAAAAATTGATGAATATTCACACAGGTTTATACTTACATATCGTTTTCAGTCATAGCACATTGAAACCTTAACCTTTATTATTTTTTTTATACTTAAACGAAAAGACAAAAAATAAAATTGTATAATTTCTTCGTTCGTTTCCTTTTTTTCCTCTCATTGTCAGATAAATACCCGATTCTATCAGAAATTTTGTCGTTAAAACACATGTCGATGGATTTAAAGCCACTTGCATAATGTATATCTATCTATATATTTTATTAGGCATGTATTCGTATCAAAGTCATGACTTGAAGATGGCCGGCCGTTCGTCGGTGGCCATGCAGCTGCAGTTGCAAGCAAACATGCTATTCCGCCGCTGCTGCTACTTCCACCGACGACAACGAAATTAGTGGGTGAAGGTGGTGGCCCAGATCAATACCGGTCTAGCCCTAGCCTAGCACAGTCCACCACCCACCGTCCTTCTTTCCCCCGGTCGCTGCGTCACGCGCTGTCTAGAAACCCCCGTGCGCCCTGCCCTACCACCCACTATACCCCCCCGAACGGCTACGACGACGTAAGGGCCGTGTAGACGTTCGGGGACCAACAGCCACTGCGCCCACCCATTACCCCGTTGCACTTCCAACTCCTTCCTTCTCTGTCCCTTTTCGTACGTACCCCCCTCGATCGTCGGTCGGTCGGTCGTCTTCCGCACGAAATTCCACCCTGAATAATGCATCGCGATTGATACGACCGGAGGAATTAGCGTCGACGTCGACGACGGCGTCAGAGGTGGAGGCAGGATGCACCGGAGGGTCTCATGGAAGAGAAACGCGCGGTAAATTAAGCGGACTTTTCGAGCGAAACTGCTCCTTTGTCCATGGCAGCAAGAAATTATCCGGCTCGAAGGACCAAATAATTTCGCGACTCATGTATACATAGAGTGCGCCCTGGGATGCGATTAAAGCTGTAATACTTTGCAGATGCCGTTCATGCTTTTACTTCTATATTTACCTCTACACTCCTTTAAATAGAAAAGAATGCTACCAGATTCTAGTTTCATTATTACAAAAAGTGTACGTATAATAAAAAGCTGCAATATCTACTTTCGATAACTTTATTGACAAGTAAACTCTAAAGAGAATTTAACTTTTTTAAAATGCAATTATATTGTAACTATGCAATTAATTACTTATTCCTTTGAAATTTACGTTATCCCAATTTTTTATTTATTTGCAACGGAAATTTTCGTGTTTACATCGAACGCTTTTTGTCTTTCAGTTATACATTAAATTCTAGCCTTGAAATTAATTTCGTACAAGCCGGTTTTCACTTTCGTAAATTTCGTCAGTTTGTTTGCTGAAACTTGGACAACGTAATTTTCGGTAACATATTATGTTAATGTTGCGGTTGCGATGTTTTTGATGAAGTTCATTGTCATGTGAACAAGTACGGTAATACTGTACATACGTGTACACAAAATGTTTCTCGTTATTATTAAATATAAAATATTGTGCAGATTAAATCGGATGAATGTTTTGCAATTGAACTTGACTTTGTACCTATGCAACCATATTCAGTTCATTCAATAATCCAAATGCCATAGGTTATCTCAAATGCGTTGAATACGATTTGAAGAGAGACTTACACTAAGCTGATCGTTTAATCTTTTAATTTCAAGAAACACCAGCGGCAATATGTTTGCAAATGTTTTAATATTAATTAGACACACATTAAGGAACTTTTTAGAAATGTAGTCAAGTGCTCGGGAATCCACATTTACAACAGTCCATCCCGTATTATACGTACAATAACAGACTAATCCCTTCTAATTTCGATTAGCTCACGCTGGAAAAACGCTTATTTTCTTCGGCATTAACATCAGAATGAAAAATAAACGCTATACATATTTCTCTTGAGATTCCAGATAAATAAGCATTACAACTTTTTATTGACTGGTTTTTAAGGAAAAGGAAATCAAAAATATTTGAACAAAGCATTACATTAAAAAGTTAAAAGCAATTAAAATTGTTTATTTATTTTTTTGTCATTTAGATAGTTAGGTACTACGTGAAATGGCTGGAATCTTATTTCAATTTTATTACCAATCTCCCATTGAGCGACATATGGACAAATTACAACATCTTTTTTCATTTATTAGTATTGCACTTAATTTTAAAATTTCAAAAACATTTTTTTTTACCATTACCAAAAAACTACACTCAGCGCCGCCGATCCGTTCAATGACAACGGCACCTACATGACATCCGTCCAAATTTAGACTTTTTTGTCGCTTACTTTTTATCGAAAACGAGCGACCGATAACATTTTTGAGCAAGTCCTCGTAGAGATTTCAGATGCGTGCTCACACACAGTGTGATGAAACTGTTAAAAAAGTTTCGCAAATACTTATATCGCAAAACGGCCCCCTTGGCATGTCTGCCAAGCGATAAAAACAGTACAGAATTTCACGTTACCGATATTTTCGCAAGGATTTGCAATCGTAAATAAATAGTTAAATATTACCAGACTTATACGATTCAGCTGCAAAAGCACGCAAAAAGAGTGTGGCAAATTTACTAAATTTATTCGCTCAACCGACGGCGTTTTGTAAATTACTCGCTTTTTCGCGAATAAGGAACGTGATTGTGTGTAGAAATTTTGCTGATATTAGAAAGACTAAAACAACAAATTAAGTATAAGTAACTTGAGTTTTGACATATGTATAGGTAGAGTTATCGACTTGCTTTTTCTGTTCACTTTTTAACCATAATGAATTAACCTTTCGAAATTCGAATAGAAATAAGCTATTCAGAATTTAGATGCAAAATGTCGCAAAACGGCACTTACAGTTTAGCATTTTACAATACCTAATGAAGTATCAATACCATACATGTATAACAGTATTCTACAATAACAATATTCATAGGTATGCAGGTTTGTAATGTAATTTTGTGTAGTTATCTCCTACAACTTAAAATAAATTTTTAATCTTTACATCGAAGACGATAGCTTTAAATAAAATGGATGCGTTATTGAAAATACAGTACTGTATGAAAATAAATAAAAGTTAAACAAAAATACTGGTATGCAAGGGAAAAAAGTAGGGAAAGAGTGAATATAAAGACAGACGGCGAAAAATTAGAAGGCGGGGCCGATTTTAGGTATCTAGGAAGTCAGATAAGTGAGGACAGTAGGAGTAGTAGGGACATAAAGCAGAGGATAGGGCAGGTTGAGTCACTTTTATGCTCGCGAACGGTTCATTTAGAAATTCGAAAAAGATTGTTAAAGATGTACCGTTGGGGGGTGCGAAACATGGACGGTGGGCGCGGCGGAAAGAAAAGATTAGAAGCGTTCGAAATGTGGTGTTATAGGCGAATGATGAGGATACCGTGGATAGAGAAGGTTAGAAATGAAGAGGTATTAGAAAGAATAGGAGAACAGAGGACTCTATGGAAGTCAATAA
>NW_020438940.1:182135-197056 GCF_000699045.2 Agrilus planipennis | reverse complement strand
CACCCGTACAACGCCGTGCTCCAAACATACACCTTTAACAACCTTTTTCGAATTTCTAAATTAACCGTTCGCGAGCATAGAAGTGACTTCTTTTTATTAAAGGCGACACGACCCTGCGCCATCCTCTGCTTTATATCCCTACTACTCCTTCCATCCTCACTTATCTGACTTCCTAGGTATCTAAAATCAGCCACTTCTTCTATTTTTTCGTCTCCTATCTTTATATTCACTTCTGCAACGGTCAATTTATTTATCCTCCTCTCGGCGATCGTCTCTTCCTTTAAATACTCTTTTGTTTACTTTCTGGAACCTTCTGGAAACATTCGAAAAGTTTATTTCTTCTTTGAATTGTTTAATTGCTTTCCCAGAACGCAGGTACGACACACACATTTACAAATACGGCGCACATGAAGAAAAGCGCCCACCGCTAGTGAACGAATCGATAAGCCGTTCACGCACACGTGTGCCCGACCAACACACTCGTGCTCGCTACAATACCATCTGCTAAAGTAAATGGCGAAATGACTCCGAAATAAACTTTCCTCATCAAAATGTAAACGATATGGTACCAGGAGGGTATCATAGGATATATAACCCCAAGCTTGACGGCAAGCATCGTTGTTTGGGTTGTGGGGGATTTGATAAAAGAGATGATGTAAGAATTGTATGAAGGAGCATATGCACATTCTCATCTATTATTATTGTTAATCCTTGTGCAACACATTCGTTAATTATTCAAAGGAGAGAGAGGAGATTTATTTTTAATTTTCTTTTATTATATTTCAGGTATCTCTGGATCTCTGAACTTCCATTATTGGCTATCTCTTTGTCTTCATGAATCCCAATTCTACATTTGCCTATTGGATAATACTGAATCTTTGAATGAAAACTAATAAAATTGACTATCCTAAGCAATGTGACTTGCTGTTATTTTATTTTACATATAAGTGTGGAAAATGCCGGTAACGATTATTCCATGGTTGCAGTTATTTTGCAAAGTCGAGGCCATGCGTTGTATAATATTCTCGGTTAAAATCTGTTTCAGCTGTGAACTTAAAAAGGAAATAGTGCGTGCATCCATATATTATCATTCGTTACGCATTATTGCGTAGGGCATCAGAAATAACCTGACCGACGTTTCTAATTCACGTGGTATCTCGTCGTTCGCTTGTTGCGGGCTGAATGCCAGAGCCAGCTGAGCATACACATACATTCATATAATTTATACAGTACACAAACTTGTGTGCCAGTAGTAGTGAGGCCGGATAAAAATGGCGGAATGCCAATGGCAAGGTCGCGACATTGAATTGTTCGCGATAGAACTATTATTATTATTATTATTATTAGTGTTATTGTTGTTGCGTCCACAACTTACATTATAGATGTGAGTGTATGCAGTGTATACGTACGCACACGTGTCAAGAATGCTATCGGTGTTGGTGCCGTTCGATAATAACGACCGGTAACTGAGTGAGGCCTCCGTTGAAACGCTGTGGTGCTCTTGTTGTACTTGTGCTATATCAACTTATGCAAATGTAACCGCAATGCTTTACTGACGAGCTGCAGAAATTGACACCACAAAATAAAGAAGGTATATTTGCACACTACAGTTCAATTTATTACGGAAGCAAGCCACCTCGTCTTATACTCACATGCTTATGATCAGAGTGCAAGTGAGATGATTCCTTCCTTTTCTTATCCCTTCTATTTCGTAGGTGAGTCCCTTCTACCACAGCCGAACCCAATGGTATTGCGACCGTGGTCCGGTATGCTACCCCTGAGCTCCGGGAGGATCATTAGAAAATTTTTGTAGGTATTACTTAAGTTGCGAGAGAGGCTTCACTCGTCTATGGGATGTAGGGGCTTGATATGAGAGTAGAAGGGGAAAAAAAAGGAATGTGGATTATTACTGCTTACTCTCTCGTACTCATTGAAGGGTATGGAGTGACCCAAATTCACCTCAGGTAGCGGCTCCTTCGAAGTTAAAGTTTTCCCGGCTCTGCTTATGACTATGAGGAAACTGAGCAAATATAACAATTCCATTTACAGATTATAGCAATTAGAAGAGAAATAAAATAACAAACTAAAGTGACTTAACAAAATATAACAAAACTAATCATATATGTAAATGTAATTTGATGAACAGTCCAAAATCCTCGGTCTGAACGAACACCGGAATTGATCGTTTCAGAATTGACAGTATTGAGTGAAACGTTGGAAAGTACAAAATGGTGGAAGTCTTATTCTGTTACCTGCACTATCTGCCTGTAGTTTGATTCAAGCTAGATATTGGCGAATTTAGCTAAGGTCTTCCAAATGGGGAGACTCTACCGAAGATTTGACGGAATGCCTGGGAAGTGGGGTTTAATTCGATACCCACATGGAGCTTGAATAAAAAGACCCGTGAAAACAATTTTTCTTTAAATTCATACAAACCAAATCTTCGCAATTAATACACTAAAAAGACCTGCAAAACGTAGTTTTTGTCCTTAAGCTCCTTTAGTGTCTCGGCGACCCTGTCTGACGAAATTGACCAAATGACTTAATCCATAATACCTGCAATTGTTGTTTAATCGACTTAAATGAACTTCAACTGGTTCCAACCTTGAGAGAGAGAGAGAGAGCTAGATATTGTAGAAATTAGCTAAGGTCTTCCAAATGGGAAGACTCAACCGAAGATTTGACGGAATGCCTGGGAAGAAGGGTTTAATGCGATACCCACATGGAGCTTGAATAAAGAAACCCGTGAAAACAATTTTTCTTTAAATTCATATAGAACCAAATCTTCGCAGTTAATATACTAAAAAGACCTGCAAAACGTCGTTTTTGTCTTTAAGCTCCATCAGTGTCTCAGCTACCCTATCTGGCGAAATTGACCAAATGGCTTAATCCAATTGTTGTTTAATCGACTAAAAGGAACTTCAACTGGTTCCAACCTTGAGAGGTACGTTTATGATATGAAACGGCTCTGAAAGACCTCTGCAGCAACAGATTAAAACAAGATGTGTATCGAAAGCGCATTTATTGACTGATTGGGCTTCACTGCAGGATTTGAAAAGCGGGTTTGATTTAACGATGTTCCTTATCCTAACCATCATGTTGAATTCCCCAATATATCTCCTCCGTGGTCATGTTTACTGAAAATCCTTCGGAGTCAAATCACTTAGCCTGAACTCTCTGACAAGGAGGTCCGCATAAGTCCTTATGCCAAACTCTGTTCGGTGGCTGCTCCGCCCTTGTCGCCGTTGTGCTATCTAATCTTCACTGACGCGACTCGACTCGACTCGACGGGACAGCAGTGGCACAGTTGACGGACAAAGGCCAGCAAGTTGGCTGATGCAGGAAGGGGGATACTGCACAAACACACATGCACCGGCTTCTCGTTCTTGCGCGTGCAAGACCCAGGAAGTCGTTGGAGGAACGCATACAGACACACATGCACGGTGTGCGTCCGTGGATTTGCCCTCGTCAGGCGTTCCCGTCGTGGCCAATAAGTGCGCGCGAAGATAGCCCTCGACGTCGAAGGTGGAGCTTGCACCCCTATTCTAGCGCCTCCGTCTCTTTCTCCGATGCGGCTGCCCTTCTGTCACTGCAATGTACAACGTGGAAGTGAAACTAATCGCTCTTTGTTCTGTCTTGGTTAGTTATTGGACGGGTTCTCAAGCCGTTAGGGCTGTGAAATATCGCGGCCGATAACGTTTTTGGCTGTTATGAAAATGGAACGACAATGACGGGACGTGGGGCGCAAGAGGGACGCATGTGTATGGTTGGATGGGTGGCCGATGGCGTCTTACCCTACTAAAGGGTGGTCGGTTTGTAAAACGAACCGTTCTTATTCATCACCACGTGTTTGTAAATCGGGATGGTATACAACGGAAGCAGAAACGTTTTTTACTTCAAGACATATAGGAACTTGCTGCTAATATTTCTTTCAACAAACGACGAATCTCTAGTAACTCTAATAAAGAGGTATACGCTAAAACCTGTCATGAAAATACATAAATTACCTTTTACTATTGATCAGATCCCTAAGGCCAATTACAGGCAATGGTTATATCATTTTCAAGAGACCACTTCTTGTCCGATCACTTGCCCTAGTTAAGCAATATTGGGTGTGGTTATTACTTGAATGGTTCTGGGTGATCTCTTGTTGGGAACCCCGTCTGCTGTTATGATTTTGATTACATATTATTCTAAAAATATGGATGTGGGGTGGTTGACAATACTCTTGTATTCATAGATAGTATCGAATGAAAGATTGAAAACGAAAATCAGTATATCATGGAATTATTACACATATCAGTTGTCATACTTTTTTCTGAAATCCATTAGGATGGAATGCTGGAACATGATCAAATGAGGAAAAGGTTGGACAATTTTACAAAGAGATGCTTACACTTATATAATTACGATAGGACTGCAAATTACTAATCGGTTGCTTGACGACCTTCATCATCATCATCATCATAAGGTCGTCAGTCCTAAGAATGAACATGCACCTCCACTCTTTCCTGAGATAACTTTCCCATTTCCCTAGAGCTAGAGCATCCCACATCCTTAAAGTGGTCTACTTCTACTCCACTTAACTCCTGTTTTTGCGTGGTCTCACTCTGTCTAATACCTCTTCATTTCGAATTTTCTCTATCCACGATATTCTCAACATTCGTCTTCAAACGCTTCTAATCTTTTTTGTACCGCCACGCACGGCGATCATAAGAACTAAATATAAGTACATTGTAAATTAAGTTTGACATTATTATGGGCAATTATAATAAAGAAAGACAACAGCCATTCCATGTTGAAAACACTAGTTCTCGTCCGCTCACTGAAGTTAAGCAAAATCGGGCGCGTTTTGTACTTGGATGGATGACTGCTTGGGAACACCGCGTGCTGTTGTCAAACTTTTTCTCATGCTATCTTAAAATGTTGGTAAAAGGTTCTTGCTTACATAAAATCCTGCTTTTATCTATGTGTTTTATAAAGAAGCTTTTAACAGGTTAGTAAAATGAACATTAAATACTGAAGTACAGTATAGGTCTACCATGCGTAAAAATTATCTACAGACTAATAGTCCATGTGGCCAAGTAGTGCTACAGTTTGTTTCTGGCAACTAATAAACGGTCGTATTCATTATCAATGGTTCTGCATCATTTCACAAGCCTTGAAACGCTAAATCGAGATGGGATCAATAGCAAAACGTATTTTACTAAACATAGACTTATGTATAAATATATACTGGAATAGTAATATTTCATCTACATTTTATGGATTGTCTAGAGAATCGAGAGGTAAAATAACATTAATTGTTTCATTCATTTGTGGAGTACCTAAGCGTCATATTAAGAAAACAAAGGGATACTGTTTGTTAATTGGGAGTGGTATTAAAAGTTTTTACATTTCTTTCCTTCACCACATCATCGAAATCTATGGAAAATACAAAAATTCCCACAATTCATGCATTCATTCACCCATGCAATACTTTTTGAACCATTTATTTTGTGAGCAAGATGATTTCGAGAGTCATCACGTTTTACAACTTTAATTCGTTTAGTGTCATCCAACAAATAGCCCATTGTTTGGTTCATCAACATTTATCACTTAATTCCAGACCAACTATAATATTTATCTTAAGCACTGCATCTACATATCAAAGTAATCGAATTCTTTGGGGTGTCTGCGGAATTTTTCCTACAGGTATTTCATTGCGGTAGGAAATAGATCCTGATTTTATTTTCATGAAGCAGCACCAGAACACTTTGAAAATAAAACACTGTGAATACCATTCAACAGGAAACTACTCATAAGTGCTTGGCACTTTCTGCACGTCGCCACCGATGTTGTCTCTTCCAAATAA
Organism: Agrilus planipennis; assembly: GCF_000699045.2. NCBI lineage: Eukaryota > Metazoa > Arthropoda > Insecta > Coleoptera > Buprestidae > Agrilus > Agrilus planipennis. The sequence continues at coordinate 191,202 of NW_020438940.1, read as the reverse complement.
ACTCTCAAAAATACAAAAGCATGTTTTAGTCTGCGTTGCCGAAATTTGTGCATATTACAATAACCTTGAATGCGGGATCATTATTTACGTTTTTTGTGCGTTCGCCGCCACACTACTGCGGAAGACCAATGGGGCCGGGACTGGGGGGGACGGAGGAGTTGGCGGTGAGGCGGGGAACCAACATGGTTCTTCGTCACTAGCGCATAACAACCACTCATTATATACGCATTTCGGCTCTTGGGACCAACCGTCTCAAGGACAAATGCGGTGTCCTAGCCGACTTTCGCTTTTTTTTTTATTACTGCCTAAACAATGTCGTTGGCTACGTTGCCAATTCCCAGAAATATTGCGATACGCACGCAACGATATAAATAACGAGTTTGGTTGCCGATTTGCCCTAAATTCAGTTGAGGAATGTGATATAGCAGTTGAAATGTTACCAGAGATGTGAATCAACATCACGTTTAGTAGCTATAACAGTTATTCTTACGGGAGAGAGAAGCAAGTAGCATGAAAGACGATTTCTCTACAATGGGAAAGGGGAAAATCAAACCAATTGTCTTAAACTGTTTTTCGGAATAGAAGCTAATGTGCATTTTTGGATTTGTTTACAGTATATCATACATCATTCCTAACTATCATACCTCATTCCTAACGTAAATCAATTGATCTACTCCTCCAGTTCCATCTAGCTCAGTATACAGAGAGAAAGTAAAGGAACAAGATCAACTCTCTTAACAATTACACTTTATAGTGTTGTAACAGACACCGATATATAAATAATAGCTATAGTAATACTATTTATAGAAGCTTGCAACATCGCATCGCATTCGTACATTTGCAAAATTATTCCTACCCATGTGACCTTCCATTGGTAAGCCTCGATAAACCCAAACTAAAATTAATTTATACGCATATTCGGTTGTAACAAAAAAAACTTAAACGCTCTGTGCCCATTAAAAGGCGACTTGGTAAATGATGCAACTAAATATCACTTGAATGCATTTTTTTTAACAATTGAAACAATAAACACTTAAGAAGGATTCGCATTTCTTAGTTCTGAGTAGCCAACTATAACCTTCACATTAAGGCAGGTATATGAACTTCAAAAATGGCGGAACGGAAGCAATAAATATTTCAGCAACATTGCAAGTGTTTCAATATAAATTTACATTTAGGTGCATTCAATGCGCACAACTAATTGCATTGTGATGATACAGTTATTATTTAAGCAATACAAATGGGCTTCAAAAGCTTTAAAAGATTAAAAGATTGTTGGTATTAGAATGTAAAATACTTTTTGGGTGATAAATGGTACACATTTTGTCGATTAGCAGTGGGTAAGCAAAAAGAAATGAAGAAGTGTCCATGAGTTACAGGTGAGCTCCTTCATTTCTGGAGGAAAACTGTTCCAATGACTCTTAACCAACAATATATATGACTGTTAGACTTCTTCTAATGAGAAATGCCGATTAAAATATCAGGCCTTCAACTTGAAATGTAGGTGTTTACCTAACCCTGTGCTACACTGTCTGAAAATTGGCTCTCACCCAAGTATGTGTAGGTAGCTATTGACATGGATTTTGATAACGATAAGAATAAGCCCACCATGGACCTGATCGGCTGACGTGAGTTATTGCCAATCCCTTTCGATGTATGTAGCTTGCCCGTCAAAAGGAAGACCTTTCCGGTGCAGTAATCGACACTTTTAGTGAGAATCACATGGGAACCTCGAAGGCACCGAAAAGTCAGCGGTCCTCTGGGCGGTCGGCTGTCTATGACCTTGTCCAAGGCGAAATAAGTATCCTGACACGGTGGTGTGTATCAGGCGGGATCACGGAGTTGAGGGTAAATTGACCCATTAGAGTGGTTACGATGTGAAGCGTGTTGGACATAACTGCCAAACCCGGTCTACGTATGGCAGTTGGGCCCGTTTTGGGGGGCTGCACACTTTTTGGTGAAAACAGAGTAGATGTGAACGAGCCAGAAGGCCGAAGGGTGTCCTGAGATAGCGAGTGTAGAGCAAAACGGATGTCACCTAGCGAAGGGTGCTGCGGAGTACTTAGCTAATGGTTAAGCAGTGTCTATACCAGTACCTCGGGAGCTGGTGTCTAGCTTCGATTCCTCCTCTAACAATTGGTACCGGACTCGAGGGAGTAGTTGGTTGTTAACCCGCATGTTGGGTTAGAAGGTTGTGTGGTGGGGCCCTCTCTTCGTCACGTCTAAATTGAAGGATTTGGATAGGCCCAAACCTGGGGGTTACTCGTCTCGTCTACTCTCACGTCTAATGGAAAGGAGACCTCAGGGAATCTTTACATCATCCTGGTGTAGCGGTGCTGATTTGGCTTGAGGATAAGCTTAACAATGAAGGTGAAATATTCATTAGTTGTCCCAAATTTAGATTAAATAATTCTGGGATAGCCCAGGTGGAGCGCTACAACCCAGTCAACAATTTGATGATGAGTGGCTGGCGGTTTGGGAAAAACAAATAGAGGACGGACGATATGAAGAAGCTGAAGTAATGAAAGATTATTTATCTGTGGAACTTTACATTATTATTGTCCAAGCTTCTGTTTAAATGATTCAACGAATTCCTAGATAGAGCGCTACTAGCTAATCAATAATTTGAAGATGGGTGGTTGGGGAAAGATAGACAGAAGATGAACGATATGAAGAAAGTGGAAAGCACCCTGCTGTTGTGGCGTAGCGAATCGCGCGAGCCTCAAAGGGAATTACGCGATAGCTAGCATTCGAATGCGATTTAAGCCCACCATAGACCTGGTCGGCTGACGTAGGTTATTGCCGGTCCCTACTGATGTACAAAAGTCAGCGGCCTTCTGGGCAGTCGGCTTTCTATACCCATGTCCAAGGTGAAGGAAGGATCCTGACATGGTGGTGTGTTTCGGGCGGGATCACAGAGTTGAGGGTTACCCGATCAATTTGGGTGGTTACGACGTGAAACGTGTTGGACAGAGCTACCATACGTGGTGGAGCACTACAACTCAACCAATAATTTGAGGATGACTGGCGGGCGGTTGGGGAAAGACAAATAGAGGACGGACAGTATAAAGAAACTGAATTAATGAAAGATTATTTATCTGTGGAACTATACATTATTATTGTCCCAGATTCTGTTTAAATGATTCAACGAATTCCCAGATAGAGTGCTATAAGCCAACCAGTAATTTGAAGATGTGCGAAAGATACACAGAAGATAGACCTCATGAAGAAACTGGAGCAGTGAAACATTATTTACCTGTGATTTGATGGATCGCTACAAACCAGTCAATAATTTGATTTATGTAGATAAAAATATTATAATCGTATATTCGAAATGTGTTACCCCACTCAAAAAATTGTCTTCAATGCTCTCTAACTGAGTATGGCATCTTATGTTTTAGGTTTGTAACTACGGAAACTTTTCATACTACTTAATGTTTTAGGGCGAGTATACCTTCAATTGTGTGTCATAATATTAACGCTTATTTCTATAGAATAAGAGAATTCATGGTATCTATAAATTAATCGCAACTATTGAATTATTATACAAAAAAAGAAGCATCCGCATACATACGTTGTTACAAATACACCTTATGTAGGTACTTAGAACTCACTTATTCACACAAATTAACCTATCGCTTATCACATACTTTAAGAAAATGTACAATTGGTCGAATGTGATTTTACGCAGGTATTTCAAAGTGTAATTGGCATTACATTGTAAATTGAATTTATATTCTACGAAACGACTTATTACACATCAGCTCCGTCCGAGATAAAATTCACGGAAATTGTTTCTTTTTAATCGAAACTGTTCTTAATATTATTTATCATGTTCGTTCATGTGTTATCGTTTAACACTTAAAAGTAAAAATAAGTGTTTCCACCAAAAGATAAGACATAAAAACTAAATCTCCTAATTGAAAAATATTTTTTTATAAAAATGTTCTTCAGTTACAATGAAAGTGCAAAAATAATCGATGTCAAACGCCTTTGTATTTATGATGAAATATAAAAATTAAAGTGTTTCTTATGTAACATAATGCTATATAGATTGGATATAATCAAAGAGAAATAGGAATACAATAAAAAACACAAGTTTCGCTGATTTCAAGACTCACTATTATTATTAATTTTCAATGACATCTCTAAAAAATCAATTAATGTGATTAAATTCATTAGCACTTTACGAGTTTTCAAATTGCAAATGAAGATATAGGTGTATTAAAGTCATCCCTGTTTGATTTCATTTTTGAACATAACACGATGAGGGGACTTCAACATTTCAGTAACCTAACCTAACTAACCGCTTGGACAAAACCCTCATGATTTAGTTATGGATCCGTTTTGGCTGTTTCCTTATTTACTTAGAAACCCACACAACTAGACGAAGGATAATCAGCAGGTGAATCAGTACAAAATTTTAACGAATCTGAAGGTGAATCTAGGTACTAATCGAGAGATTTACTAATATACGAACTATCACTGCTTACGTGTGCACTTCATGATTAGAGGGCAAGAAAATAATTCCTCATTGCTGTGGGCAGTTTTGCAATTCCAAACGTACTCAAAGTTGTTCGGTTACGTATTCGCTTGTGTAAGAAAATCTTTACTTCTACAATTTGCTGCGCGCAATTATCGCAGTTGTTTTTAAAATGGCAACGAAAAGAGAAAAAAAGGTTGCATAAGCTCTTGATAAGAACAAAAAGAAAAAAGATGTCATTCCTGAAACGTCACCCGGCCTGATGCGTTGCGAAACGTTCGGTCTTCGTCTCGTTTTGCTTAATTATAAGGAATGGCAGCATCTTGTAATTTTACCGTCGAACGTCATTCATAATTGCAACCCGCAATCCTAATTAACGTCCTGTCTTTTCTTTTTTTTGGTTTTGGCTACGCAATTCACGCAGACATCGATAAAAAACAGACCGATTTTATCGTACATAGTCATTAGAGTTTTAAGTCGAGTTCCTTCGAATTGTCGCCGATTGTAATTACGTTAATTCGTTGAGGACGTGAAGTAGACATTACCTAATGTTGCGAATAGTAATTTTGTCATATTGCAGGTGGAACGAACGATCTTATTATTATTGTTGGTTCATCGTACCGCCCACATTTAGCGGGAAATTGCCACTGATGACGAACTAATTACTCGGTTGGTGTTATTAATGTTTTTCCTCTTCTTCGTTCCATGTTGTCTTAGATAATGGAACAAGTGTAAAATACGATTACTTACACACGCTTGTCTTTTTTCAAGGACAGTCGACGTTACGTAATCTATTATGAATTTATGTAAAACGTGTATAGTCTTCCATGAAATATTTACTTAGGAAAGCTAGAAAAACCGTAGCTAATACGGTTTTACAATATTAAGACAAAAACAATTTCATGTCTGTAACAAATTAGATGTAAAACTGTATATTTCTTGGGTTCATAAGTTTATATTCTCCTATTATTACACAAAGTTCGTTGACGTGTACATCATCATCATCATAAGGTTGTCGGTAGGTACCAAGACTGGTTGGACACGCACCTCCACTCTTTTCTATCCTGACTGAATTAATCTTTGCAGTTACCTAAACCTGGAACAAACCACATCCTTAACTATTTGTGAACAGAAATCTAATCTATGTCTATCTCTACTCCTCTTAACTCCTGTTTTTGAATATAATATGCCTCTGACTAGACCTTCATGTCTGAGAAGGGGTCCTACCAACCTATCTCGCCTATTTCTTATTGACTCTGTTCTCCAATTCTTAACCGTTTGCGAGCGTAGAAGTGACTTCTTTTTATTGAAGGCGACTCGATCCTACGTTACTCTTTCCTTTATATCCCTACTACTCCTTCCTTCCTGACTTATCTCACCTCCTAGATACCTAAAATCAGCCACTTCTTCTAATTTTTCGTATACATACTTTGTAATTTTGGTTCCAAATAGATTAATTCTACGAAAACTGTCTTCGTTCAATTGCTCTTTCCTATAAGCTATTTTCCCTTTTGTAGGGGTTTACAGACGAAGAAAAAGTTCTTCATCATAAACAAGCACATTAATACAAGTATCATGACACCAACCAGTACTCAAGATGAGTTTAGGACAGGAGTCGGCAAACTTTCGAGACAATTGAGGCAAATTGCTAAGGAGAACAGGATAACGAAGGTATCAGGTATATCATCATCATCATCATAGGGTCATCAGTCCGAAAGCCGGCTGGTCACGCTGACACGCACCTTTCCATGCTGAATCAAACTTTAAAATCTGAATCATCCCAAATCCTTAACAACTTATTTGCCAATAGGAATCTAGTGAATCGTTTTCTCGTATTTCAGGTGTTCTGTCAACCTATATGTCCTTTTCCTTATTAACATCCATAGCACCCTTTGTTGTTCTACTCTATTCAATACCTCATCCTCCTATTGTCCTTTTTTCCTGTAATTCCTACCACATCTTCCAGAAGCGATAGCGGTAATTTTTTTGTGGCGCATTAACTATAAAGGTTTTGTGAGGCTATATGCGATTCTAACCATAATTACTGCCCAAAGAGGTACATGTGGACCGTGAGAGACGGTTTTCTGGTCACTGATCTAAGATCATTTTATGTTAAAGACCTTTTACTTAGGGATTTAGTTACATATACTTTTTAATGGGCTTTGAGAAAATTCAGAATTCAAAGTTAGGCGTCTTATATAGTTGAGTATCAAATGACAAAACTTTAAGATTTGGGTAACCAACTGAGGAGTTTGGATCTTCAAAAGGAGGTCGATAGACGCAATACACGATATGCCAAGAAGATACCTACCTCGTACTTACTGCATAATGGGCAATTTTTAATGACTTAATCGGCAAATCCCTTGTATTCTTGAACGTATGATGGCTCATAATGTTTTGCACTTTTATATTAACGAAAGCTGCCGGGGATGGACAGACAATATATATGCGGACATGAATATGTGTTGAAAAGTTTTTTGTCCACTGCAATGGGAACGTGACTGGGTTTATAGAAATTTCGCGAATGTCGTGCTGTGGCTTTTTGGCCGATGCACACGTTTTGTTCGTATCGATTTCGCAGTGTGAAAATATCTCGCCCTAATCAAAAACAATCGGCAAATGACGTGGCTCGTCCGCTTCGAAACGCTTGACCAACTTTATCCTATTTATTGATTTTACACGGACGACATGGAAACAATAATTGGTCCGCGTCTGGATGACAAGTGACATTTTCATTACTCGATACACTTTAAAGAAGTAATCAATTTATGCATCCGTTACTAACAGTTTCAATTAATTTAAGGCCAGTTCACACTTATCCGTGCCTTAACAGTGGCATTTCCGTGTTTTTTGTCAGTCTCTCTATCAGTCACTCTGCCAAATGCGACCCAGTCGTTTTGCAAAAGAGCGATGTTCTGCAAAATGTTAAATGTAGTACATTGAGAAGTAGTGTGTGTCAAAACCTTAAACGGGTATGTTAAGGACTTCTAGGTATACCTAAAGAGTTCTAAGGCGTTCTGTAGTGAGATAACGGAACCTTTAGGTGTATGGTATGTCTTTACCTACTTCGTTCAATTTATATATAAACTCTTACAGTTTTATCATTCCTTTTAAAAGTAGTGCCGTTCGAGCTACATACGAGGGCGGTTCAAGAAGTACCCGTGTTTGAAATGAAGACACCTTTTTTTTAAAATTCTTTTTTCTTAATTTTCAACAGTCCCCTTTTAGAAAGATACACTTCTCCCAACGACCCTGCCATTTTATTTTTATCCCTCCAAAAAATAAGATTTGTCGAACTCTCCAAAATCCCCCTTGTCTCGGCGATGACTTCCTCGTTTCAGCTAAATTTCTTTCTCGCTAGTCATTTCTTCATGGTTGGGAACAAGATGAAGTCGCAGGGAGTCAAATCGACTGAGTACGGGGTGTGCGGCAGCAAATTCATAACGTAATTCATGCATTGTGGCAGCAACAACTCCTGATGAATGTGCCGGTGCGTTATCGTGTTGAAAACGCACCTTCTTTTTCGTCAAATGCGTCCGTGTCTCCTTCAATTTTTTGTCGAAGCGGTCCAATAACTCACTATAGTATTGTCCAGTGATCGTTCTTCCTTTTCCTAAAAAATCCGTAAAATGATTTCCTAGGGAACAACGTTTGTCAGGCTTCCTGGTCGCTCCTATTAGAAACGGATCTTTGCCCACGGTTAAATTCGTTGAAGCAATATCTAACTGTGGTCGTAGATGGCGAAATGTCTCCATAAACAGTATCCAACTTTGTTTTCATATCCTCGCATTTTTTCCCATCCTTCTGCTCTCTTTCCATCTTAGCGAAAATAACGAAACACGTCTCAGTCTAATGGCTGCCAAATCCAAACTAACCTATTAATTAGTCTGAAATTCGTTTTGGTGTGGTTTGATAGATGGCAGCACACGATGACAACACCAATTTCCCTCAGGAACGTCCTCCGTCTTCAAACACGGGTACTTATTGAACCGCTCTCGTATGTTAATGCGGATTAAGATTTGAAAATTTTATCGGTTCCCATAGAACTTGTTTGTTTGTCCATTTGTCAATCGTATGTTCTCTGTAGCTGTCTCAATGTGCTCACTTTCTCTAATAAATAATATTTATCTGCTACTTACAATATTCGCAACAAGTGACTTAATAATTGTACTTCATTACGGCATGTCTTGTATGCTGCTAATTTTTAACATTAGCCTAGAATTCTCCTTCCATTTTTGCCAAATATTCAAAAAATTTAAATATGATAAACGTTGCTTCAGGAACAATTCGTTAGGTACTTGGATCAATTAATAATTATAGAAGTCCTATACGACCTATTGTATTCATTTGTAAAATATATTTTCTTTTCGAAGTTTTAAGATATATATAATCGATGCGCTGACAACAATTCAAATTTTAGTTTACGGCCTACAGTAGAACATAAAAACCAAGAACAGGTATACGAGGGTGGATTGATAAGTTTCCGGCCTAACCAAGAGATGACGCCACTAGGCCTACCTTGAGGTGACATTCTATAGTACCATCCTTGGATAGCTTGTAGCTATAGTTTCAGCCCGATCTCCT
>NW_020438940.1:169331-179965 GCF_000699045.2 Agrilus planipennis | reverse complement strand
ATAGGAAACAGTGGAGGTACGTGTCCAACCAGTCTTAGGTCTGACGACCTTATGATGTTGATGATGGTGAATGTATGAAAAAACAAACTGGTACTTTTACACGTTCAAAAGTTTAAATGTGAGATTTGTGTTCCATCGTGGTTTATAATAATTTATGGAATTGATTAAGTATTTCGTTTATATATTTGTGCTGCATTATTCATGAGGTAATGTTTTTCATCATCATCATCATAGGGTCGTCAGTCCTAAGACCTACCTCCACTTTTTCCCATCCTGAGCTAATCTTCGCGTTCCCTAAAACTAGAACAACCCACATCCTTAACTATTTGTAAGCAGTAATCTAACCTAAGTCTACCTCTACCCCTCCTAACTCCTGTTTCTGCCTCGAATATGTTTCTGACTAGACCTTCATGTCTGAGAAGGTGTCCTACCAACCTATCCCGCCTATTTTTTATTGACTTCCATAGAGTCCTCTGTTCTCCTATTCTTTCTAATACCTCTTCATTTCTAACCTCTTCTACCCACGGTATCCTCATCATTCGCCTAGAACACCACATTTCGTACGCTTCTAACCTTTTCTTTTCCGCCGCGCCCACTGTCTAAATTTTTATTTCTATTATTATTTAATTTCTAAATTAACCGTTCGCGAGTATAGAAGTGACTTCTTTTTATTAAAGGCGACACGACCTACGCTATCCCCTGCTTTATATCCCTACTACTCTTTCCGTTCTAACTTCCCAGATATCTAAAATGAGCCACTTCTTCTAATTTTTCGTCCACGTTCCGACTCGTGAAATATTGCATCTTCCCCTTATTGCACTTATTGATGACATCCCCCGAGGTCGTCCCTGCCCGGACTTCCGAATGAGGGACTAGCTTACGTCCGGAGTGCTTTACCCCAGATTTAATTTAATTTTTGCGTACGTTGTACTCCCGTTGCCTTCCACATCGCAGTATTGTGTATCAGGGTGCCATACCGATCCTCGTGATCTCGTAATGATTTTACATCTTAGTATTTACACCATGTGCCTATTTTCACATCCAACACCACCTGCGTAAAACGAATTGTCTCTATTAAAGACTTTACACAAAATAAGGCGAAACGCTGGTATTGAACTAGAAAATGAACTACTTTTTTCCTATCCTGCATTTGACTGTAGACGTATTTGGCAACAAATGGGAATTAGGTAAATTTCTTGGAAAATTTGAGAGCCACTCGGGACGAAACATAACCCTATTTTTTAAAAGCCACCATGATGCAAATGGGTTATATATTCGCATTTTATTTAAAATAGACCGAAACTACAACATGTTTTGTAATACAATTATCTTATTTTCCAGGACCAAAAAGAATTTTAATAGCAAAAGTTGTTTTTTTAGTATTTGTTGACGGAGGTCAACAGCCATAGAAGATGAGATAGTTTTGTTTACGAAAATGTGTTGGGAGATTTAAGTCCGAGAAGAATTCCGAAGTATCTTTTTTTTAGTGATATTTGGACAAACATAACGTTGTTTGTTGTTTAGACTTGAATACGTACATAAATGGAAAAGCAATTGTACGTAGGTAGGTACTAATAAACTGACAGAAGTGGAGTTAACATTTCCAATGTTGAGAGAGGTGAAGACCGTTAAAACATTTAATTGTCCGGTCGTTATTAAATACTTTCTAGTGCTGTTTGGGTGTTCTGACATTAAAGTAAAAACATTCGTATGTAAATGGAAGTAAGTGTGTAAAAGTGAGGCGCAAAAAGGTTGATGGTACTTGAAATGAATGTAAATGCTGTCGACCATGATTTGAACTCCCAAAAGTTAGGAACAAGCAAAGACGCCATCTGAAAATTAATTATGTAGACTAATTTTGAAGGTCACTTGCAATTCGCAGAATGATCTGCCGAAAGAATCTGACATTGATTTTTCTTTTGTAAATATTAGTTATCATAAAAATATATGCAGATGTGGCAATAATGATAATAATATTTTAGCCAATCTATAATACACTATAGACCAATTATACAAACCACTAATGTATTAGAAATGCGACGTGTCCACAGACGTAGGAATATAAGGATGGAAGGTAAAGGCCTAAATGATGGCCCCCAACCCCAAAGGGGTTGGTTTGGGGGGGATCGAAAGAGGAGGTCTCCATAAAAAGTTCGTGGTGGTCTCACCCCCATAAAAAGTTATGGTGGTTCAAAGTTAATAAATATGCCAATTTTTATACATTTCTAGGCATGTAAATATTTATATAGTCATTCTTAAACAATATTCAAATGTAAAACTAATGAAAAATACATAAAAATATTGAGAAAGTTATTTAAAACATTATTTAAATATCTTTATCTATAGGGTAGGTTAGGTTAGGTTATTGGGTTTTGTTCAAGTGACCACCCTTTTTCCACCCCCACCTCCACCCGCTTGAAAATAATTTTTATTGAATTTTATTTGAATTATAGTGTATGAAAATTGTCAAAATAATCAAATCTCAACCCCCATAACTCCTTATGGGGTTGAGACCGCCGCAAATTTTTTATGGGGTTTTACTCAGGTGACCACCCTCTTTCGATCCCCCCTACCCCAACTCCGATTTAACCCACCTAACTTTTTATGGGTGTGAGACTGCCACGAACTTTTTATGGTACAGTGGTGGGGGAGACCTCCTTCTCTTTCGATTCCATGGGGGTGGGGGTCATCAACTAGACATTTACCGGATGGAACGTGAAATGAGCGCAATCAGGTGCCTAAATTCTATTGGCTACCCGTTGTACGTCAATTATGACGGAAATCAACGATTTGTTGACAACTAACAAGCGTAAACGGGTAGCCAATTAACTCTAGGCACTTACAATACAGAAGAATGATGAGGACCACGGTATCCTCATATTGGAAATAAAGAGGTACTAGAAGGAATAGGAGAACAGAGGACTATATCGATGTCAATGAGAAATAGGCAAGATAGGTTAGTAGGACACCTTCTCAGGCATGAAGATCTACTCAGAGACATATTAGAGGCAGAAACGGGAGTTAGAAGGGGTAGAGGTAGACCTTGATTAGATTACTGTTCACAAATAGTTAAGGATGTGGGTTGTTCTAGTTTTAGGGAAATGCGAAGATTAGCTCAGGATAGGAAAGAGTGGAGGTGCGTGTCCAACCAGTCTTAGGACTGACGACCTTATGATGATGATGATGACGGGCATCTTCATTTCCCTGGTCTGTAATGACACCTGATGCTTCGTCTCTATGTTCCTATGTTTATGGTGCTGTCGAATATCTGTTTGCGGATTACTATCCTTGCTATTTAATACTTATGTTATAAGACATAACAATAAGACAAGAGTTGTTTCCAATGCGATGGAATTATTTTTAGACGCAGACAGAACCAGTTGCCGAAATCAAATACGTGGCATTAGAATCGCTCCGTGACCCTGAAATTTCGTATGGTCCCTCCTCCCCGTTACCGTCGACGCCGTTGCTTTCGTGAATTCGCCGTTCAACGTTCATCCAACATCCATTCGTACTCGCATGTATAACCTACATCACCGTCATATTCTTCAACCTGGGTCAAAAAGTAAATGCTGGCGCAGTGATACCCAGGCACTGCTTCCTTACCCTCCACTTGCTCTGTACTCTTGTTTTTCGCTTCTTCTTCTCCCCTGATGCGCCGACGCGGTTTTCTTTTTTGAATGCCTAGTTTTGGTTACGTAAGCCACTCGTCTTTATTGGGATCCGTCAAATGGGCATACACCACCTGGTAGCAAAAGTCGTAACTAAAATGAGGGATAAATATCCGAGGGAATGGTACACATAAATCGTAAAATTGTTTATTAAAATAATAAAACACGTTAAAAAAGTAAAATTTTTTTTGATGATATAGTCGACGAAGTTTTCTTCTAAACTTAAATCAAATAAAAAGTTAATATGTTCAGTGAAAAGCTGCAATATCACTTCAGACATAGATCTTCACTCTTCATCTACATTAACTACTTTCCAATAAAAACTAACCGTTTTATATATGTAAAAAATATATTCGGAAAACTAGAGAAAAAAGTAAACTAATAGAAGCTTGGATGAAAGCAGTAGGTATCAAAGAAGTGAATTCCTAAATAAACATTTGTTCACGTCATTTTAATGCATATGATTATATTTCAGCAAGTATTTGCCATCAGCCATAACCTTAATATTTAAAACTAGAATCATACTTAAATTATAAAGTGAGAAATTATTTCTTCCTGTGTAATTGATTTAACACAATTCTAATGATACGATATAAGTATTTTGAGGTTAAGAACCTACCTGCTGCAATACAACAAAGTTGCAATAATGTGTTTGCAACGTTCTCTTAAATCGGCTCTGCACGTGCAACTCATTGATATTATATTACTTAAATCACCCAGAATCACCTCACCAATTATATAACGTGAATCATTTTTTAAATCCGAAGTTTGTAAAAAGTAGGCAGTAAACTTGATGGAATTTGAAGGCTAGCTTCCGGATTTGTTATTTCCGAATTTTCTAATGTGATTGGCATTAAAAACACGCTCACCCTCAACGAAATTTCCTTTCCGAGGCTTTGTGTCAGTCCAATCACATATTATCTTATACTTATCATTTTATCGTAATTTAAAAACTAGGAAATTGCACGGTACACTATAGGAACTACGATAAATTTTCCCCAATCGGCGCCATGTTTTTAGGCTCCTCCCATTTGACGGATCCCACTAGTGGTACATTGCTATTTATTGTATGAGATGTATTACATGTTTTACAGGGATTAGTAGTAACTAAAAGAATGAATCGTTTACGACTATTTGACTGAAGCATTTTTACAAAAACATCTAGATTATGTTGCTAATTAGTAGTATTTTTGTACTGACAACGAGTTGCGTTAATTTGTTTTTATTTTAGGAAGACAAATTGCTGTTGCCATGGTGGAAAACAGTCTCTATTGCGTGTATCTGTATTCTATGTCCCCTCTTCGTGCGTCGCCGTCGTTGACCACCTTTCTATACCAATACGTATATGTAGGTATTAAAAAAGTGCAGACGCTCGCCGCGCTTACGGTGATTAATATCCCATTTGATGTTCGCATGGTGTTTTGGCAATATCCGGTTAGGCAACGTTTGCTATTATTAACATCTAGCGTTGTTTTTCGTCCGCTGCACAACAGTTTCAAGGTCAGAATTTACATTGCCGAATGTTAACGCTCCCGTCTAGACTCTCTAGACCAAGTTATGTGGGTACCTATCGTATACATATAACCCGAACCCAATCCGATACTACGCAAAATGTACAGTCCATGCCCGAAATTTTTGAAACATCTTTTCAATGGTACATACACAATTGGTATAAGATGAAGTTTGTTGGTAGATTTTTTGGGTGGTCTCTTAACACGTCTGAAACCTGCCATTCTAAAAAGGGACATTCTATATACCAAGGTCTTTTTTCCTTTTCCTTCAAGATTTAGGATTCTATTTATTTAAGTGGAAACAAAATGTAAGGGTCAGCATGACTTTTGAACTGCAGCTTCATAGATCCTGGACTATTTGGAGAGTAAAGTCCTAGAATAGATGAAATGCTACGAAAAAGAATTATGGACTGGAAAGCATCCCTTCTTTTTTTACAGACATATGGAATTTCTAAGGTCATCTCCAACATATGCTATTGCAAGTGGGTGATATCTCTTCTATCTGCACTTCACCTTATCTACCTGTTTCTCTTGAGGTACCTCCATTCCCGTTCCCACGATTCCAAAAAGGAGGCAGAAGAGGGTCTTCCTTTTAACCGCGGGCTTTGCGTGGCATCATCTGCCCCAACAGTATTAGTAGCTAATGGAAGTGAAGAATGCATTGTTGACAAGAGCGCCGTCCATACTACCTCGAGCGAGCCTATTATTCTAATCTACATTGTCGTTTTTAGATAAGATTGAATCGAAAACGTTTGTAACATATTTTAAAGCTCACAAAGCATTTGGTAGAATTATGATTCGGGTTGAAGCGTCGTGGTCTAAATGAATTGTTGGGTCCACATGTTTCATCGGTAACTGTGTGAGGCACATTCTTAATGCGATACCACTGAAGATGTCAGCTACAGTTGCAAAAACGTCTGAACATAACGGTTGATTTAGACCACAACCCTTCATACAAATCTTGTAAGTTTTCCAGTTGGTAGTTTTCGAACTATTAGGCGGGAGGAATTACGATTGCTTTTCCATGAGGAGATCAAATCAATATATATAAATGAAAAAAGGGCCAGTAAAGCTTTTTTTCGTATGTTTTGGAACTGAACCTAAGTCATACACGTGCACTCACCACTGTGTGGTACATTGGACAAGTCATAGGGGTAGTTCATGTATAAAATCCATTCTGGGGGCGGCGAGTGGATGTGTGTCGGAAATGTGGGCTCCCAAAGTATCCATTTCCACATGTTTTATTTAAAGAATTCTAGAATGGTTTCTGATAGATCTATTAGACTGTCTAAATGGCTATTGCTGAACTGATATACATAGAGGGAGGGATGTGGGAGATATGATGGTTTAAAATTATAAGCTCATTGCAAAACAGGTACCTTTCAGCTAGCATTCAATTAAAAAAAATTCGTTGGCCAAAGATTAATACTGCTGCGTCAGAAAGTTCAAGTGAAAAAAGTTTTGTCGAAACTTCAAAATTCTTTCTGATACGACTCTGTTGATTAAATTTTCTATTCCAAAAATTTCAGATGTCAAATTAATAAATTCTATTAGCGACATTTTTAAATGCCTCACATGGTGTTGTCTCAATCTATTAGCATATCGTTGTTGTCGAAATATTAATTATGTTAAATAAACACGTATATATCGGTATCCTTGAATCTAACCGAAAATAACCTCCGTTAAATAAAATGATAAATTCAGACTAGACCTATCCTAACAGGAAAGTAATAGAACGGTTTGAAATGACTTGAGAAAAACTAGTTCTTCAATCGCTTTCAAAGCAAAAAATTACAAGTTTATTACCTATTCCAAAATAATTATTAAAATATACAAAGCGAAATGTTAAAACATGCAAACTATGTTAAGCTTTTTAAATGCTAATTAATAGCTGTAGTAACTGTCACGCCAAATTGTAGAAATAACAATTAGTAATATTAATAACAACTTCGGTTCTTTTTCTGTTAAGTACAGGGACGTAGATAAAAAACCAAAAAGACGGCATACATTTATCATCATAAGGTCATCACTACTAAGATTGGTTGGACACGCACCTCCACTCTTTCCTATCCTGAACTAATCTTCGCATTACCCTAAAACTAGAACAACCCACATCCGTAACTATTTGCGAACAGTAATCTAATCTAGGTTTACCTTTACCTACTTAACTCCTGTTTCTGCCTCTAATATGTCTCCGACTAGACCTTCATGCCTGAAACTTCCATAGAGTCCTCTGTTCTCCTGTTCTTTCTAATGCCTCTTCTATATCCACGGTATCCTCATCATTCGTTAGTAAGTAGAAGCTATTTCTTTTTATTGAAGGCGACTCGATCCTGTCCTATCCTCTGCTTTATATCCCTACTATTCCCTCCGTCCTGACTTCTTCTTCCTTCGCATACCAGTATTTCTTTTTTTACTTGTATTTATTTTCATACAGTAGTTCTGTCAGTACCGCATCCATTTTATTTAAAGCTATCTCTCCTCCTTGCTAGATGCTAATACGGCTATATCATCTGCAAATCTAAGCGTACTAATCATTGGCTCCTGTAGGTATATCTATCCCTACAGTTGTACTGTGTTTAATGATGTTGATCGCGTCTTCGATGTATGGATTAAAAAGTAGCTGTGATAGTGTGCATCCTTGTCTTACTCCCTTCCTAATATTTGCTTCTCTATACGTTGGAGCTCCACCTGTATAACTGCCTGTTGCTCTTTATACAAACTAAGTATCACTTTTCTATCTCTGTAACTCATCCCTACATTTTTAAGTATACTACATATGATATAAAATGTATGCTCCAATATTTTGCTTCCTGTGATCAAACTGTGATCCAACTGTGACTTGACTGACCTATTGTAGTATGAATCGGGTTTTAACATTCCAATGCAAGAGGATCAGATATTAGGTAGATAATCTCACAGCATGTTTGCAGTTTTGATTTAACCGAAAAAAGTCCGCCCTCTTTTGTTTAAACATGAACTGACTTCCATGAAATACATCTAATTAAATTGTACCAAGTCGAGCGTGCAGTGACAAGCAAGAAAAAAGTCAGTTTTGTGGTCAGGCATTTATTTGTAATTTCGGACGTTAGACGGCGTGCTTTGGATGCGAATGTCACCTGCTTTTAGTGGGAACCATCCAAGACAGCGTCACGAGTCACGATCATGAATATAAGCGTCTGTCGAAAATCCGTTATGAATCAAGAACAACACAGAACAGTTACCGCGAAAATTTTGATTGGCACTTTTTCTGTAAATGGTTTGAATGCCTTAAAGAATTATACATATCAAACTTTGTGTTTTTGCATCAGTGCTTTAAAGGCGAATTGATGGTGTCAATCTTTTTCAGAGGTAAAACGTAAATGGGGCTGGCCAAACATTCCCGAATTCTACTTTTACAAAAATTTAACTAACATTTAGGATCCAAGTCAATTATCGATCTTAAAAAAGGTCGGGTAAATGTCTAGATGATGGCCCGAAGGCGGTGGGGTGGGTGGGATCGAAAGAGGAGGTTTCCCCCACCACTGTACCATAAAAAGTTCGTGGCGGTCTCACTCCCATAAAAAGTTATGGGGGTTGATAGTTGATTATTTTGACAATTTTCAAACACTATAATTCAAATAAAATTCAATAAAAGAAATATTTTCAAGCGGGTGGAGATNTACTATAGAATGTCACCTCAAGGTAGGCCTAGTGGCGTCATCTCTTGGTTAGGCCGGAAACTTATCAATCCACCCTCGTATAATGTAGAAGTGCTACCACATATTTTACCTTTGAACTTTTTAGAGGTAGATAATTTTTTCACCATCATAAATACATGAATATATATAATAGTGGTGCCACTGAGGTATTAGCGTTAATAAATCACTAGAGGGTGGACCTGTCACTTAAGTTAATCTTCATTACCGGGCGATCTCGCTAGCCATTACTTAAACTGGCAAGTCCAATTAACGCGCGCAGTGGCGGCAAACGAGGGGCGGGTATAGTTTTACAAGTACCTACATAGTAGATTCTTCTAACAAGAAAAAATAAAAACACCAAGCTTCACTGATTATCCCATTGGCAATAATCGCAAGTTTGCGCTTTTGAAAGTAAGTTGCCCAACGATACGCGGAGCTTGACTCGTGTCTGTTGATAGTATCTAGCCAATACCTATCGGAAAATGGAACATGAATGGTTCTTGTACAGTTATTTTGGTTTTTAACTAAGATCTATCTCCAATTAAAATTATCTTATTAAAAGTATAGCATTCTATATCTAAAATATATGTATAATTAAGAACAATTGAAAGGTTGAAAGAATGGGTTTCCGTACTCTGAGGAGGTCCAAGCAAATATCTGATAAGTTTGAAACAAAATTTTTATAAAAACACTTTTGACAAACGTTATACTTACGTAAGATGGTATTAAAGTTAAGTGACTGGAGTACATGGCCCAATTTACTGAAGGTTCTAGTTTTAGATCCAGTAGAGATAGACACAGTGGGCATGGCGGAAAAGAAAAGGTTAGAAGCGTTCGAAATGTGATCATGTAGGCCAATGATGAGGATAACGTGGATAGAAAGGTTAGAAATGAAGAGATATTAGAAAAAATAGGAGAACAGAGGACTCTATGGAAGTCAATAAGTAAGAGAGATAGGTTGGTAAGGCACTTTCTCAGGCATGAAGGTCTACTCAGAGATATATTAGAGGCAGAAAAAGGAGTTAGGAGGGGTAAATGTAGACCTAGATTAGATTACTGTTCGCAAATAGTTAAGGATGTGGGTAGTTCTAGTTTTAGGGAAATGCGAAGAATACCTCAGCATAGGAAACAGTGGAGGTACGTGTCCAACCAGTCTTAGGTCTGACGACCTTATGATGTTGATGATGGTGAATGTATGAAAAAACAAACTGGTACTTTTACACGTTCAAAAGTTTAAATGTGAGATTTGTGTTCCATCGTGGTTTATAATAATTTATGGAATTGATTAAGTATTTCGTTTATATATTTGTGCTGCATTATTCATGAGGTAATGTTTTTCATCATCATCATCATAGGGTCGTCAGTCCTAAGACCTACCTCCACTTTTTCCCATCCTGAGCTAATCTTCGCGTTCCCTAAAACTAGAACAACCCACATCCTTAACTATTTGTAAGCAGTAATCTAACCTAAGTCTACCTCTACCCCTCCTAACTCCTGTTTCTGCCTCGAATATGTTTCTGACTAGACCTTCATGTCTGAGAAGGTGTCCTACCAACCTATCCCGCCTATTTTTTATTGACTTCCATAGAGTCCTCTGTTCTCCTATTCTTTCTAATACCTCTTCATTTCTAACCTCTTCTACCCACGGTATCCTCATCATTCGCCTAGAACACCACATTTCGTACGCTTCTAACCTTTTCTTTTCCGCCGCGCCCACTGTCCATGTTTCGCACCCGTACAACGCCGTGCTCCAAACATACACCTTTAACAAC
>NW_020438940.1:130487-166376 GCF_000699045.2 Agrilus planipennis | reverse complement strand
CCCATTAAAAATTTGCGGCGGTCTCACCCCTATAAAGGTCATGGGGGTTGAAAGTTGATTATTTTGACAATTTTCATACACTATAATTCAAATAAAATTCAATAAAAGAAATATTTTCAAGCGGGTGGAGATGGGGGATCGAAAGAGGGTGGTCACCTGAACAAAACCCGATAACTTAACCTAACCTAACCTAACCTACCCTATTGATAAAGATATTTAAATAATGTTTTATATAACTTTCTCAATATTTTTATGTATTTTTCCATTAGTTTTACCTTTGAATATTGTTTAAGAATGACTATATAAATATTTACATGCCTAAAAATGTATAAAGATTGGCATATTTATTAACTTTGAACCCCTATAACTTTTTATGGGGGTGAGACCGCCATGAACTTTTTATGGTACAGTGGTGGGGGAGACCTACTTATTCGATCCCCCCCATCCCTACCCCCTTCGGGGGTGGGGGCCATCGTCTAGACTTTTACCAAACGTCGAATGAAGGCATCAGAATAAATTGAAGGTGAACGCTGAACATGTTCATGGGCTACTTCTGAACAATAAAACAAGTACAACTAAACAATTTTCAATTTTTATCATTTCTGAATGCTTCTTGATAGTTTCATATTCTTCAGAAATAGAAGTGAATGTATGCAAACAGACATAGAAATTGATTCTGATTATGCAACTCGCTTAGAAATGCGTGGTCTTGTTCAGTTCCAGTAAAAATCTAAACATACCATTGCATCATTTTACATGCTTCCAAGTGTGTCTCGCTTACAGTTATGAGAAAACGTATTTTTAAAGCATGTAAATCTTAGAACCACCACGCGATAGGAATTACACGAGCGATATCTAGATCCAGGAAAGTCTTGTTTGAGAGTCCAAGCAAGTTGGAGAAGATGGAGGTGCATTACGTACATCGTCGGGCGTCGCTGACGACGCTGCTGCTCTAAGGCGAAAGAGATAAATGGCGTTGCCGTATTCCGAGAACAATACCTTCTCGTTGCCGACGTCGTCGTCGTTGTCGCGTCGTCGTCTTCGTGGCTGTCGCCCTGGCAAACTTGTCGCTTCCTCCGCCACCAACACGCGCAATGCGATATCGTGACGATCGCAAAAAGGAGAAGAACGCGCGTGGTCCAGGGCATGATACCAGTCGCGACCAGCATGTGCGTGACTGCGTGACCACCATCGACGTACTCTGTGCATGTATACGTGTACTCAAGGTACCCACTTCTTCTTGCCGGACAAAAAAATTCGCAGAGACAGATCGTAAATTTAATACGATACCATATGGTTCAACGCAGGTTTGCTTCTAGAAGCGAAAGAAGCTCTAAGAGATGTTTTTCGTTCGTATGAAAGCACTGAGAAGTGGAAATCATTAATTTGGATAAATAGACACCATCAAGTACAAGTAATTATTACACGAAGATGCCTTAAAAAAACGAAATATCGGGTTGTTCGGAAAGTCATTTCGTTTTTTTTTGTGGAAATGAAAGATAGTTTTCGTATAATAAACAAATACTTTATTAAATTATATATTGACCGTTCTGGTCCAACACCTTTTGCCATCTTTCTGGTAGTAGCATAATTCCACGCTCATAAAATTTTTGGTCTTTGCTGGCAAAAAACTGATCGAGGAGGTTTTTGACCTCCTCATTTGAGGTGAAGGTTTTACCGTCTAAAAAATTTTGGAGTGACCGGAACAAATAATAATCCGATGGTGCCAGGTCTGGAGAATATGGTGGGTGTAGCATTGTATCCCATTCAAGCTGTAAAAGCTTTTGGCGAGTGACCAAACTTGTGTGAGGTCTCGCGTTGTCTTGGTGAAACACTACACCTTTCCTGTTGATTAGTTCTGACCTTTTCTGTTGAAGTGCATCATTCAGTTTGTCCAGCTGATGACAGTAGACTTCCGAATTAATCGTTGTGTTATCCGGTAAAAGCTCAAAAAAAACGATTCCTTTAAAATCCCACCAAACAGACAGCATCACCTTTTTTTGGTGAATATCGGCTTTGGAAATGGTTTGAGCCGGTTCATCTTTTTTGCTCCATGACCTCTTGCGTTTGACGTTGTTGTATACAACCCATTTTTCGTCCCCAGTGATGATGCGCTTCAAAAACGGATCATTTTCGTGACGTTTGAGAAGCGAATCGCAGACGTCAATGCGGCGACACAGATTTCTCTCTGTGAGAACATGGGGAACCCATACATCGAGCTTCGAGGATAATCCCAGGCCTTTCAAGTGGTCATAAACTGTTGAATTTGATAAATTTAACCTCAATCCGATCTCACGTGTTGTTATTCGCCGGTTCACATCAACTAATGCCTTTATCGCGTCTTTATCAGCTTCAACCGGCCTTCCCGAACGTGGTGCATCTTCGACATCAAAATTGCCGGATCGAAATTTAGCGAACCAGTTCTGGCACTGGCGTACTGTCAACACACCTTCTCCATACACATCAGTCAATTTCTTTCTGGCTTGAACAGCATTTTTACCCTTTCTGTAGTAAAACAGTAAGATATGTCGAAAATGCTGCTTATCGCTCTCCATATTTAAAAGGGCACCAACCAAAAACTACTGCGTAGAATTAATTGGAATTTTTCACACACAAGCCTTGCTATATGAGCTCTCAAAGCATATAAAAATTATACGGCTTAAATGTGAAGTTGGGTGCAAAAGAATACAAATAAATCTTCTGCCTGGAAAAAACGAAATGCTTTTCCGAACAACCCTATACATACAGAAATTTCCCAAATATTTATCTATCAACGAAATTGAATTTTGACTTAATCATGTTTGCTTTGACATCCACCAAATGCGAATTAAGAACGCAACTAGAGTTGTAGATACTGAAGTTTTGAATTAGAACCACAGGATTGGAACTCCTTGTCTTTAATCGATAAGGGTGTCATTACGTATTTTTCCGAGCCCTGACCCGACTGTATCACAAAGAGAGAGAACCCCTCGCTGCACGATGTAGAACCAAACTCTCAAATGTCATGTGCCGAAGAAGTGACAAACTAAAAACTTATTATGTGCTTGAGCTAATGAAATTGTATGTCATCCTGAATTGAAATTTATAGATAGATCGTAGTGAGCTCTGGATTCTGACATGACTACCATACTACCCTACAACCGTTCCAAAGAATATTCGGAATTATCTCTGATTCAGTTATATCTCTACTGAAACAAGAAATAGTGTTTTTAATGTGCTTATGCGACACTAGGTCCTAACTGTTTTACTGGTCTGTAGGAATAAACCCTATGCATTGTGTTTTTTAATAATCTGCTTTTTACTGATGCTAGGAGACAAGAGAAAGAGTATTTTATTGTGCTTCATTCCCGCTATGCGATGCTCCAGTACGGGCCACCTTTTGGATCCACAATGTGGTGCAAAGTGCTGAAAAGGGCTGAAGGCCTTCTTCAATATGCGTGGGAATGAACGGTAGAGAAAATGGATATGAGCAAAATGAAGGCAGTGGAAGAGTGAAGTAACTATCGGCGGATTACTACTGCCCTAGTATTTGAATACACTTACAGGGAACCGCAGAGTTCTTCTGACTATTGAGAGCTATATTCTTAAAGTTGAAGAGGTTGCACCATTCAATAAGTGAATAAAATTGTATAATGTTAAGGTTGACGAATTAACCTTAATCCAATAATGAGCTGAAGTATGTTTGAACAAGAAGTCGATTTATGAGGAAATCTACTTTTGCATCCTCCTGAATCCATTGATAAGAGAAGCACGTTTATTTCGGATGATCGCCATCAATTGAAGCAGGCGTTGACGACTGACAGCGTTGAATCATTAAAGCTGATGATCACATGGACGACGAACTCGATAACCCTCATAAGGATTATTAGAAAAACAATCGGTGAACGTCACGTATCATTATTGATCATTGTGCATGAGAAGAAAATTAGCAGTGTAGTGCCGTGAAGCTGGGAAGCTCCTCATATGACGTTCGGAAATATACATATGTACAATATTTGTATGTACCGGCAAATTCGCTAACGAAGCGTCTGATTTGTATTCAACACCAATTCGCGAACCACTCATTCCTAGAGGTAGTCACGTAATATACTTAACGAACATCTTAAACGGTTCTGCTGCGAAGGCGGTAGGACTCGCGGCGGTGGCACGGCAGAGGCGTCGGCGGCGAGTGGTGTAACACGGGAACTCCTGAATCAATTCTCGGCCCGGAATAAGCGCTAAACTTTTACGGATCTAGAAGAGGCTCTTGAATCGATACGTGATTTTTAACGAAAACGACGACAATGGCCTGGCGGTTGCAATGGTTATTTCAAAAGCGAATGGCGGAAGTCAGGTCTCGTATATAGTGCGAGTTCATTCTAGAATTGTTTGAAGTGACAATTCTCAATGACAATGGCAGAAAACAGTTTTTGCAAACGAAAGATCGAAGATGAAACTTAGAAAGTTTTTGTTAATGATAACTGACGATTAAAGTTTGGACTGAATGTCAATGCTAAAATTAAAATTTTACGAATGTAACTTGAAAACTTCATACATATAGATGAGGAAACGCTTTGTATGAAACATGGACGATGGGCGCTGCGGAAAAGTTTGAGATCTGGTGTTATAAGTGGATGTGGAAACAAGGAGGTATTAAAAAGAGTGGGTGAAGAGAATAAGAATTAAGCGAGATTGGGTGGTACCACACCTTCTCAGACAGCTCGGACATTCTAAACGGACCCATGAGTTCAGAGGTTTACAGATAAACTTAAATTAGATTCTCATCATCAACATCATCATCGTCATCATAAGGTCGTCAATCCTAAGACTGGTTGGACAAGCACATCCACTCTTTCCTATCTTGAGCTAATCTTCGCATTTCCCTAAAACTAGAACAACCCATATCCTTAACTATTTGTGAACATTAATCTAATCTAGGTGTACCTCTACCCCTCCTAACTTCCGTTTCTGCCTCTAACATGTCTCTGAGTAGACCTTCGTGCCTGAAAAGTCCTACTAACCTATCTCGCCTATTACTTATTGACTTCCATAGTGTCCTCTGTTCTCTTACTGTTTCTAATACCTCTTCATTTCTAATCTTCTCTCCGGTATCCTTATCATTCGCCTGTAACACCACATTTCGAACGCTTCTAACCTTCTCTTTTCCGCCGTCCACTGTCCATGTTTCGCACCCGTACAGCGCCGTGTTCTAAACATACACCTTTAACAACCTTTTTCGAATTTCTAAATTAATCGTTCGTGAGCATAGAAGTGACTTCTTTTTATTGAAGGCGACTCGAACCTGTGCTATCCTCTGCTTTATATCCCTGCTACTCCTTCCGTCCTGAGTTATCTGACTTCCTAAATACCTAAAGTCGGCCTTTTCTTCTCAGGTTAATCGTAAGTAGAAGAAATAATGGAGGAACCGCTTGAAGACATTACCAGAAACCTTTTTCGAATTGAAAGTATGTATGACTTGGATGCGAGAATTCAAAGATAAAATTTTATTGAATACGAACAGCAAAAATCATCATGTTTTAGGAATGAAACCTAACACCAAAGGTCAAAAACAGAAAATATTAACCAAATTTCTTATAATTATAGGAGTGCTTTCAATTTAAGGTCTTCTAACCGTTTGTAACGAATATGAATTGGAGGTGCATTTGTTTGGGTGTTTCTTCTACGTTTTATACAATTTACCTCTCCATTAGTAAACTAAGGCGTATAGTCTTGTCTAAAATATGCAGAAAGTGGACGTTATTAGCGGTTAGCTGTTAAGTGGTAGCAAAGTATCACACATTACCCAGAAATTGTAGTTTACGCAGAAACATCTACCTAATATGGTAGTGAACATTTCTGGAAATTCTTATTTCAATATTTCTGGTTTAGACTAAAGATCAAATGCTCCTAAATGCTAGTAGCGAAGAATAATTTCAAATACGTGTTCTGCAAAGAAAGCTTTATGATTTCATTAGTTGTGGGAATGCAGGCGTTTCGTTGCGTTGTGTAACAGATACTTCATCAAAGTAAGACAAAAGATGGGGCGTAAACCATCAGGTGTTGTTCCGAAATCCAAAACCCTACAAACTAACAAGGAAAATTGATAAACACAAAGGCCTATTAACAAAGGTATGGATGGTAGGTCTTAAGAAAACTGAAAATCAAAAGCTTTTAATAACGAAATAGAATGATGGAAACCAAATCTATTTTTCTTCTCTTAATAGATGTGGAACTAATACAGATACAAAAATATCAATTACTAAGGCAGAAGTTTTTATTTATTCAATAACACCGTTTTTACATATGAAATAATAAGCAATTTATTTATACTGTTTACCCCGATCCTATTATTACTTTCATTTAATTTATGATGGCAAAGGGGTTCTGAACTTATTACCTTTTTAAAGATTGTCATAATACTTCAGTTAATATAGTCAATTATAGTGATTGCACCATAAACAGCTCAAGGTGATGTAGAATGTTAAAGGTGAGTGCCCTTTAGAGTAGTTCACTCGTAAGGAAGTGCTAAAACATTCCTTCTGGGCTTCTGTCTTTACTTCCTCGGTAAATATGTAACCTATTTAGTTTGGCATTGCCTAAGAATTGTCTAACCAAAGGGACTGCTAATTTTCGAGAAGGAAGAACCAAACTGTCAAGAAAACGGATGTATCAAAGAACATATATGCACCTACATCATCGTCATATGGTTATCAATCCAGAGACTAAGAGACACGTTCCTACCCTGACGATGAGTCAATATACGAATTTCCCAAGAATTAGAACCCCGCAGCCGTCTCAGAAGGTGTCTTACCATCATGTTTTTCGTTTTCCTTATTGGCTTTCATGGCGAATGATGAGGATACCGTGGATAGAGAACGTTAGAAATAAAGAGGTATTAGAAAAAGTAAGAGAATAGAGGATTCTATGAAAGTCTATAAGAAATAGGCAAGATAGGTCAGCAGGACACCTTCTCAGGCATGAAGGTCTGGTCAGACATATTAGAGGCAGAAACGGAAGTTAGGAGGGGTAGAAGTAGACCTAGATAGTTAAGGATGTGGGTTTTTCTAGTTTTAAGGAAATCCGAAGATTAGCTCAGTTAGCGCGTCTTAGGACTGAAGACGTTATGGTAATGATGATGATATTGACTTCCATAGCGCCCTTGGTTCTCCTAGTATTTTGAAAATCTCATTTTTGAACTTATACAATATAACAGTAGATGTATATAATACGTATAAACAGTTATTTGTGGTTTACTTCATGCCCAATAAATGTGTTGTTTTAATTCACAAAGCGGTTAATTACATAAATCCACAATATTGAGCCTCAGCATTTACAAATAAATTATTTATAGTCAAATAGACTTTCGAAAAAATGCAATCCAGCGGTTAATGGGTAAGTTAGTCGATCCTAGTATGCGTACGTGTGTGTGTTTGTGTAATTTAGAAGAAGAAGTACGAATTATTTATGAGTTATCTTCAGAGATTCTCGAAACTAACGGATGATAATCGTTTGACTGAGCGCTAGACTAACGAATATTCGGATGCAAGAACAACAACGTGGGCCAATCGATATTTCAGTCTGGTCGTTGTCCCTGTGACGTCAGCTCGTAGTGCGTGCGGGTCACTGTCTCCCCACGATATTTTCCATTGCCATAGGTCAGACCGTCTGCGTTTCGCGAGTTTTCTTCGTGTTTCCACTTTTCTTCGTAACCGCTACGACTCGGCTAATGGGCGTATCGTCTGGCATTGGAAATACAATTATGCTACAAGAAAGTCAAAAAATTGTCTTGACAAAATTGAACTCCTCGCAAAATTAAGTAAAACCATTACAGAAATTTTAATTTCAAAAATCCCTCTTCGAATTGGGTAAGTAGATCCAGTAATAAAAGCTATTTAGTTTCATTCCTAGGAAGATAATTGGACAAAACAATTGCGGGTGAAGTTAGATAGATCAATACTGTTTAATTAATTTTTTGAATTAGCATCCCCCCCCCTTAAAAACTAAACAAAAATCCTTTGGGTATTTTATTCCCACCTGCCACTAATATTGGTGAGCGGGCAGTCCCTCCGGACTACACCGGAAGGTAGGGCGGAAGGCCTTCTTCAGCCTCCTTTCTTTTCAGGAATTGTGGGAATGGGTGGGTGGTGGTTCGGGTGAGAAAGATGTGTTTTTTATTATCTGATATGCGACCATGTATTTTCTGTACAGTTTTGCGCGATTGTTTATACTCTTGTATTCATATTAAAACAATTACCGTACAGTGGTTTTTCTCTTCTCATTTCACCATATATTATGACATTTAAGATCAGTGGCGGACTAACAGGGGAGCGGAAGGGGCGTCCCGCCCCGGGCCTCCGGTCTGGGGGGAGGGCCCAAATGCCTCCGCGTCCCCCTGATCAAATCCTAAACAAGACATTAAAATGTGCTTAGTACCTTCGTAATTTCATCAAGATCAAAACACTACAACCATCTAGGCTTTTTACGCGGTACTAATATTCTTTTAATTTTGCTGAACGCGTCCAATATGCTGGGGGGTCCCATCTTTGTAGCGGGTACTTCCCCAGGAATTCCAGATTGAATGAAGTGCAAATAATTCACTCTTATACGCCTTCATTCGCATTCATTACATTTTTACGTCGAAAAATAATCATTGGTCTCATTTAAAATATATTAAATTTCATTACGTTGATATTTAATAATTTATTAGTATCTTCTGATATTTTCGCGAACGGATAAGCCTTTTTTCAAATTGTAAAGTAATAAACGCGATATTATCCGTTCAAAGTAATTTCATTAAAAAGTGTAATAGTGTTTTTGATTTTTGTTGCGTCAAGAGCGACTGGTTAATCAAGCCGTGTTTTCATTAGAAAGAAAAATTTCAAAAGAAATCGATTTCACAGAAGTTATTATTGAGGGGTTCAGTAAATTGAAGGCACGAAAACACATAAAAAACTAAAAGCTGGGGGGCTTCATTCAGCTTTGCCGCCCCGGGCCTCTGNATTTATTAGTATCTTCTGATATTTTCGCGAACGGATAAGCCTTTTTTCAAATTGTAAAGTAATAAACGCGATATTGTCCGTTCAACGTCAAGAGCGACTGGTTAATCTAGCCGTGCTAGAAAGAAATCGATTTCACAGAAGTTATGGAGGAGTTCAGTAAATTGAAGGCACATATAACACTTTACAAAAAATAAAAAAACTATTTAAAAAACTAAAAACTGGGGGGCCTAATTCAGCTTTGCCGTCCCGGGCCCCTGACGGGCTTAGTCCGCCACTGTTTAGGATGATCTGCGAGAGCAAACAACTAACTTGGTTCATCCGGTTCATAAAACTGCTATTGGGCGAGATGCAATTGAGTGTAAAAGGTAAAAATCTTTCGCCGTTTGCGTTAATTAACTTAATAAGCAGTTATTATTCATAATGCTTCCGAGACCATTTTATGACGGCTTTCCGATCAGTTAATTTCTGAGAATATCCTTCTTGGTGCTTTATCGCAGCGCGCATCAAAACCTCGAATGCCGACCTGCATCCAGCCAACCATCTCAATCTTTACTCGATGGGAACATCGTCATGTTTAAAACTTGAGATACATTTGTGTATTTTTATTGTCTGTTCGTAAAAGAGCATAATATTCTTGAAATCGTTATTATTTAAGGCTTATCCTTGAACAGAAATCGTAAATCAGCAAATACGATCATTCAGTGTTGTCGCTAGCTTCCTGTAGTAAGTAATGATCAAAATTGATGTTGATGTTGGTGGTAATGAAAGCATGAGGGTAGTAAGAGTAATATCAAACACTAAGGTAACTTAGATTAAGACGACAGTTGCTCCAGCAATTATATTTTTTTTGGTCCAGGTTTCACAACAAGCCATTACTACGTCTTTAATGTCAAAAATAACTCTGATCAAAATAATACTAAATGTAAATAAGGATGATAAATAAATAAATTTAATAACATAATGTGAGAGAACCTTTTAGTTGCATATTAATGAAAACTATTTTGCATGAAGGTAGATATTTTTGTGGATCTTTGGGATTCCCAGTAACATTGACGTAGCTATCAACGGCCTTGTGTTTTAGGGGACTTCACAAAACAAGCACTTCGGATTTATACACTTCTATAACTCTGCTTATCAGCCCAAATAAAATCGTAATGTTTATTGAAGTTCAACTGATTAGCACCTTTCTTACTGAAGCATGAAAAGGGCTTCGCAAAGCAGACATCGCCGATGTTCATGGTCTTTTTAACTAAGCCGCTGTCCAATGGGTATGTACTTCACGATGAGGACTAAATACATACGATTCTTGTTTCTGAAAACACTACAATTCAGTCAATGGCTTCATTTTTCTACAAATGCTTTTTATATAGGTACAAGAAATTGTATCAAAATAGATGTTGATTTGGAATTATTACTGGTCGATCACAAGAAGAGCTATCTATTGGTACATTTGAGAAACTACTTTGAGTTCAGTTGAGTGTATGAGGTATACACATAGCGCCACCTTTTAGAACAGAGTACAAGTACTAGAATAAAATCCAAAACCAAAAGAGCACAGGACTTGTTAATTTGACAAACTATTATAATTTATCAGAAACGTAACTTAAAATACTATCTTTTTTATTTCATAAAAATTAGGAAAAGAACGCGCACCAGTCTTACAAAAAATTATGAATACTTTAATGATATTTTATGCAATAATTTTGCAACCAAAAATAACTATTGCATTGATATATTGTGGCTTAAACTGTTCCTTAATAACATGCAATCGTTTGAACGCATTTTTAGAGAAGATTGATACTTATGTTTAGTTAGATAATAAATTGGCTTTTAAGACCTAAATATTGCCATAATCGGTCATTTAGTTAGAAAATAAACGGCTTAAAGGTTTATGACGTTCAGTCACGCAAGAAGCGGTGGGAGTGTGTGTTACAATACGCAAATGTGTATATGCAAAAGTCATTAAAAAAAATTGAACAGGGTGGGTTTAGGGGAGCTAAAAATTGTGGTTGTATGTATTATTGAATGAGAAATCTGTAAAAACAGAAAAGAAAAATTTCCGTCAAAATAACTGAATAAAATTTTATATCTTTACAACTACGTCACCTATCGGATCCAAGACGATTCTATTTTTCAACCTGGAACCAACCATAAGCATTCACCATTCGTCGAAATCAGTTAACTGGTTTCGGGCCTAACCTAACCTAGCCCTTAATGTCCGAGAAAGTGCCTTTCCAACCTATTTATTATTGATTTCAATAAGGCTCGCTGTTCTCCTACTCGCGAATGGTTAATTTAGAAATTCGAAAAATATTGTTAAAAGGGTACAGTGACTGCGGAAAAGAAAAAGCTATAGAATCTTTTAAGGTTTGATGTTGTAGTGTTATAAAAGAATTACGAAGATACAATAGAAAGAAAACGTAAAAAATAAGGAGGACTTGAGGAAGTACATAAGGAAGAGATGAGATATAACGATACCTAGCTAGGATACCATATGAGGAGTAGGAACAGGTGTACAAGAGAGCTAAGGAAGGTTTAGATTGGATTAACATTTGCATACAGCATAAAATTCTAATAACTAATAAAGATTGACTCATGACAAAATGGAGTGGTTGAAGTGAGTGCCCATCTGTTCTTCCGATTGATAGAAGATAAAAGGGACTCGTCCCTAGTTATGATAATCAACAGTTGTGAGAATTTTCAATAGCATACTTAAATTGGGTATTGTGAGCGAGTAGATTCTTATAATTTTTTTTATTCATTACTACAGTCTCCTATTTTCTGTTTTGCATGGTGTTTATTTGATGTGACCCTAGATCGAATTGGGTGGCAATTTAGATTATAACACAGACAGGAGGATTTTGGATTACGAATATCCCTTTGAACAATTAAGCTGTTCGGCTCAAAGAAGTGAGACTGATGGAAAGACAAGATTGCTTTTTGGAACTCCAAGAACTTGTAATTTGACATGTATGCATTTAACAGCACTCTTTTAACCCATAAAAAACAGTCGCACGTTTTCCGATGGCGTTAATTTTGACCCCGTTGTTCATTTTCTTTCGAGCCCCTCGGAGCGGTGCTATAAATGTCGCATTTCTCGAGGAGCTTCCGGCAATCGTAGAGGCCATTCGTCAGTTGCTTGGAGTGCGATATATATACAATACAAACATACCAATGTACGTATATCTGTATCTCTACTACCTCTTCCCATTGCAATTACTTAATGGGATGTCCGATCAGATAGCGGATGGTGATTTACTGGGACACGGCCGATTAGATCTTGCTCGGAAATAGGCGCGGTATACGCACTCAAGCCAACGTTAAAAATTACCTTATAATGGTCCCGATGACGGGCGGGCGCGGGCGACAACGCCGGAACGTTGCGTTTCTTTCCTACGCAGAAAACCTGCAACGTTTAAATTATGCCACTGATGTCATGACGTGTTGGATGTTATCGTTCATGACGGATTGTTGGGGATATTTTTTTTACTACTAATACAACACCTAGACAGCCTGATCGCAAGACAAATACTTGTCGGTAGTTTTACACTTTTGCTAGATAAGTTCCAGCGAATGGTTTGACTAATGCAATCATTCCGCGGAAAATGCGAACAGAAATTGAATTAGAAGCCAATGTGTTCTTTTGGGAAGCTAGTTCGACATTTTGAATTTTTTTGTAGAGTTAAATTTAATGCATTAGTAAAATAATCTTTTGAACTACGGATAACCTCAAATTAATGAGGAAAAATTATTGCTGCTGTCATTCCTTCTCTGGGAATCCAACAATTACACACCAGTACTCTACTATGATAAGCTACGAGGAGATGTCAGCAGCAGCATTGCTGATACGTACCCAAGAGTATAGGTTGCAGAATCTCAAACCTCAAATTGATAAGAAAAAATAGTGCGTAAAACTAGGGGTCCGCGGGTTCGATTCCCGGCGAAGGAGTGACAACAACAACATTTTCTTTTTCAGTAATTTGAAGTTATTTGTTGTGGGTAAAGTTACTTCAAAAAATCAATTCTTTGATGTATTGGAGCCAACCAGGCTTATCTCTGTAATAGATTTAGAAGTTCGATCATGTGATTGGCAATATTTAAATTTAGTTAACTTTCCTAGGCGAATAATAGACATAGAATGTCCTAAAGGGATACTACTATGGGGCATGTTATCATTGAAGGTCAAAACAATTTATTGTTGGAACTTATTTAAACAGTAAGTGTAAAAGTACCAGTTTGTTTTTTCATACATTCACCATCATCATCATCATAAGGTCGTCAGTCCTAAGACTGGTTGAACACGTACCTCCACTCGTTCCTATCCTGAGCTAATCTTCACATTTACCTAAACCTAGAACAACCCATACTCTTAACTATCTGCGAACAGTAATCTAATCTAAGTCTACCTCTACCCCTCCTCCAGATGGCTCCAGTTTCAGGTCAACGAACATCACTAATACTTACTATATCTAATTCTAATCTATTCATCTCTACTTTTAAATTTTCTAATTTCCCTTCTTGTCTCATTGTCCTAACATTCCACGCTCCGACTCGTGAAACATTGCACCTACCCCTATTGCACTTATTGTTGACATCCCCCGAGATAGTCCCCGTTAGGATATCCAAATGGGGGACTAGTTTACGTCCAGAGTGCTTTACCCCAGTGGACGCCATCATTTAATTTTTAACGTACGTTTTACTCGGGATTATAATATGATGGTTTCCCGTTGCATTCCACATGCAGTATTGTGCATCAGAGTGCCATACCGATCCTCGTGATCTCTACTACCCTCTACTACTGAAAGAGCTGCTGCCCTCTTTTAGGGACTTGTCTTAGTCTGGTTTCTCTTTAAGAACCCCCCATTATGGTTGAACAATCACCCTACCACATTATCTATCAACATAATCTAAATGTTCTCATTTCCATCTGCTTCCACTTTCAAATGAACTGAGACATTAAAGTGAAATTCATTCATGATGTGCAAATTCTTCGCTTAGAGTAATAATCGCATTAAAGTATCATAGACTATAGCGTTGCAAGGTGGTAGGTTAGGCTGAATGTGCCCTCCAGCTTCTTTGACTAGGAGTGGGAGAGTGACAATGGGTAGAGATATAGACGAAATGAAGACTTATTTGGGAATATTATACTCTATCCTGCGTTTGCACACATAATCCTTAGAAAACAGAGAAAAAATTGGACAAATTGATAATGGCTTTTGCGGCCAGTAGCTGAAGTGGTGCTGTTCCGATTCTGGTCTAGAAGCCGTCGTGTGTTGGAGTTCACATCCACCATCAGAGATGGAAGGACCTTTGAAGAAGCTCACCACTCGTGCTAGCGAAACGTTAGGAATCAACACACGACGGCCTTCAAACCCGAATTAGAACAGCATTACTTCAAAAAAGTGGACCACACCAGTAGAAGGTAAATCCTGATGACTTAATCGATGCTGTGTTTTCTTCCGGGCTTTTTGGCCGTGGTCCGTGGAATTTTGCTTTTCCAGACGTTTCGTCGTTGTTTGCTGACGACATCTTCAATGGTGACTGGGCAGGTACTGAGTCGTAACTGACTTATATCAGTGTACTCCTGATGCATGTTCAGCTGTGGTCTGTAGCTCTCTGTAAGGTAGCACGACGCACAAAAGTTTTTTAATTCTTTTTCCACCTAAAAAAGCTTTCCTTTAAAACAAAAAAAAAATAACAGAAAAATGGGTTTTGTAAGTTGTAAGTTGTATGAATTGTTATTATATTTAAAGTGTTCATCCCATAATGTCATTCCCTTCAGGCGTTTTGATGGAAAATAATAATTCTAGTAATGTTTAAACAGCAAACGACGGCGAAGACCTTTTTGTGAACTGTATTTTTCGTTTCTATTTTTGCCTCTATTGTAATACTGATCATGAGCTTTTATTTTTCAGCTGCGAGTCCGGAGGAGACGACGGACGGTGAGTTCTTTCACCCGTTTAACCATCATTTATATTACGTTATATGACGTTGCAGTCCGCAGGAGAAATGCATGTCTATTTTAAGTGACGCTTTATGCATTCTTTAATCGCGGTTGTGACACCACTTATCTAACGCGTCACATAATCGCGTTGCGAAGACAATAAAGCCTTTTTACGAAACGTAATTTTCTGCACGTTATACTGCAACCGTGTCAAATCTCTGGACGATTCGTTGAATGAACGTATGCAACGGTATTTGCCTATTTCGTTTTTGCTGCTGCGCAAAAGTTGCCGATACAATCGAAGAGATTACAGTAACTATAGTTTTTTTTTTTTTTCGAAAATTGAAATGAAGTGGTTTATGAAAAAAACGCTAATGACCAGTGTTTCGTCGCCTTGTAAGCGCTTGTTTTCGGCAATATCCTGCTGATACTTATCAGTAGGGCAGAATAAAGCGGCATCACCAAAACTAATTAGCAGTGCATTTAGTTGAGATAAGAACGCATAGACGTTTAATTTGTGGAATTATATATTGATCGAACTTACATCTACTGTACACCTTTAATTACACTATATACATCTTCGCTTACATGATCTGAATCTTTGTCTTGTGAGTCCCTTTGCTTTACATTATCTTAATCTGAATCTTGTGTGTCTTTTCGCTTACATGATCTGAGTTTGAATCTCGTGAGTCTGAATCTCTTGAGTCTGTATGTCGTGAGTCTCGTTGAGTCTGTCTTTGAGTCTGTGTGTCTCAATCTGTGTGAGTCTGTGTCTTGTTAGTCTGTCTTTCGTGAGTCTCTCTATCGTGAGTCTGTCTTAGGAACTTAAAACTAAGACTTAAATAAACTTAACTTATGCAAATAAAGGGGGTGGAGTGTAGGAGTCCCTTCCTAAATATTATAGATGACAAGCTTCATTGGTCATTACCATTGGGGTGGTTCTGGTAGAGACAATAGTCCCAGATTTCACCATCTGACCTAGATTCGAGTGAAAGTTTACATTTATGGGGCAATAAAATGAATCGCTTTGAGTCCTCGATGGACCTGCACATTACAAGACATGAATTTATGACAGCCTTCAGTTAATGTTTTCTGCCGCCGAATTTACTTTTTAAAAACGCTTTTTATTTTTAAGATTGAAATTCGACTGGCTAAGAAAAACATGAGCTGCTGCCCCGTTGAAAGAAAACAATAATACACTATGTGCGTTAATTATAATTAAATCAAGATGTTAACAGGTTAACAGTGGAACAACAACTGATTTTAATTAATCACAATTATTAACATTACATTTCTTATTCAATATCTTAGTAAGCTAATTAATATCAGAACAATGCAATTCCCTGAAGAGATTACCATTCTTACATGCGTTGCATGCTGACGTTGCGTCTTATAATTGTTATAAAGTATTTTAGATATCATAACTCTTCTTGCTGTCAACCCTGACCAATTTGTGTACCCTTTTTACATCATGATTTATAACAGTGCCATCCATAACATTATTTTACGCATAGGCACAAAAGAAACCCTTCTCGAAATCGAAACAAAAGATTTTGATTCTTAAAGAAACTATTATTTCAAAACAAAAGCAGACGTTAAAAAGAAACTGAATTTTGAGTGAAACGAATTGATAAATATTAATACTTAGCACTTTATATAGGCATTCGGATAGGTATCAAGTGATTGGTATTGAACATGGATCCATGTGTTTCTTCCATGAAACAATATTTCACCAAATTCTACATGAACTATGAAATCTGGTTTGGAGATACTGTACACTGAGAGAAATGAAATGGTAGTTGGATTTATTATGTTGTGTTAATTTTCCGTTTAACATTTCATAGTTGAGTCCTTCCATAGTAGAAAAAGGACTCAACTATGATAGTCCAGTATCCCTGGTACATTTTTGCACTTTATTACTATCAAGCTAATTTTCCGTGAGTAGCTTCATTTTGATGAGACGCCCAACAACTTTTTGTAAGAAACTTTGATTGTGGTAGCTAACAGAGGTAGCAAGGATTAAATATGTCGGTTTGATGATTCTCAAAAATTTATTACTAATTGGTTTTTTTTTTGTTTAATCTCAAGATAATTATCTAAATTATTCGAAAAAATATTTGTCCTACAAGATCTATGGTTTGATCCAAGAGTCCCCTCTTTCCAACATCTACCGATAACGAGGTTATGATAAATGATTACTAACCAGCTGATTTTTTTTTTGCTTAGTTAATATTGATATAATTTAATAGTCACATTGTCCTACAAATTGCGTGCTTGATAGTAATCAAGTGCAAAAATGTACCAGGGATCCTGGACTATGAGCAATCAAATGGAAAATGAACACATCATAGTAGTAAATCCAAATATTTTAAAAGAACATCATTTTCTTCTCTATTTATTCCCAACTTCTATCCACGTTTCAAATTATTATTTATTAGGTACCTATCACAGAGTAAAAGTTAAGGGGCAGGTTAAAACTCCGCCAGTTATTTCCAATATGGTTAGTTCGACTTGACCAAATCACCGATTTAACCATGGACCTCAATAAATCACGTTATTTTACATCAAAAGTTTACTGATTTTGGTTTCGACTTTGAATAGTGGGTTTTAAGGACTCAGATAATACAAAAATTAGTCCCTCGAAATGTCTTCCGTTTAGGCCTTTTTCCCTAAATCCTCTACCAGGGCTTCTTTAACCTTCCCTCTTTCTGATCTTTTAGAAGTAATCTAGTGATGCTCGAGGGCTTGAATTTAGCGATTGGAGTTGTTACAGCGTGAATCTTGGAGGACAATAAATCATGTGTGTCTCAAGAATTCGACATATTACGAAAAAGAGACAAGATGTTAGGATATCTTGTGAGATACGAAGGACTAGGTATATTAGAAAGACAGGCAGGAATAGAGAGAGAGAGACAGAGGAAGACCTAGATTGTGAGATACGAACGACTAGATATATTAGACGGACAGATAAGGATAATGTAAGGCAGAGGAAGATCTAGTTTGGATTACTGTTCGAAAATAATTATACATGTAAAATGTTCTTGGTTTTGGGGAATACCGGGAGTGGTTCAGGATAGGAGAGCGATTGTGTGCGTCTAATTAAACTTTGGAGTAGAAATCGTATGATGATGATGACCATGAACTGTGGCACCTCTTAAAGATTAGCCTATGGGTGGGATAATTCCTCTGATTAAACCATAACAACATCCATGACGATAACTCTTCTGTTGCGAACTCTGCAATGGAGATTTTTGCTTCTTGGTCAGTGCACAATTTCGGTATTGAACTGCCTTTTCTAAAAAACATTTATAACGGTACCATCCGTTCCCAACTCGACCATAATCTTTTTTCCAAAGTTAATCACAGCCGACATTTGCATTCTCTAGGGGTCTCAACATTAAACGTAAGCGTCATTAAAACCAAGAAGGAACGACATCGCCATAAAGATTGTCAAGTTCCGTAATGAATATGTGCGCGTTACGATACAATCACTTAATAACTCGAACTGAATATCTTGTTTGCGTGTGTCTTTTCAAGTCTTTTCTTCTGCCTTAACAGCTGCCCGACGGACACAACGCGCCGCGCGGCGTCTGTGCATGGCGCGATGCGTGTTTTGACACGTGCTGCTCTTGCTTCTCTTCGACAAAGGCAGGCACATATGCACACGGATTACCGGTTGAGTTCTCCTGCATTTCACCCGCCACCTCGCGAACGGAAAGATGCATGTATACGTACATATGTGGACGTATGATCCGATGTGAGTCAATGATGGGCTTCGTCCAGTTTTTCTTTTCTTCTTTTCTGAAGTACGAACGTTGTAAATTCAATTAGGCGCTCACTTGAAGTGTGGCATTGGTACGTACGATACGTAGTGCTAAGACTCATGGGGTCTCAGACTGATTAATGGAAGCTTTCGGAGACGTTTGTGTTACTTAATGGGGGTGATGCTCCTATGCCACCTTCTAATCGTTAGAGGAATATTTATATGGTCTAGCTATTGTCACAGTCTATGCAAATGTCAATTTAAATGGCTTACTCCTTATGCTAACGTCGATTCGTTTTTAAAATAAGAAGTGCATACAATATTAGCAAGACTGTGTTGGAATTAAAACACTTTGAATTTTTTATAGGGTTAAACCTAATGCATCAGTGAATTAATTTGACGGAGTGGCAACAACAAGTAAATACTGCTATAAAAGAGGGACTTCATCTAGTTATAACGTCTTCTAGAATGTATTAAAGCAGTAGAGGATCTCAATAAATGAATTTTTCAAAATTAACTGTAGCTACCACAGGTAACTTCAAATTAATCATCAGCCATCATAAGGTCATTGGACATGCACAACCACTTTCCAATCCTGCGCTAATTTTCGCATTTCCCTAAAGCCAGAACAACCCACATCCTTAACTATTTGCGAACAGTAATCTAGTATAGGTCTACCTCCACCCCTCCTAACTTCCGTTTCTGCCTCTAATATGTCTCTGACTAGACCTTTGTCTGAGAAGGTGTCCTACTAACCTGTGTCGCCTATTTCTTATTGAGTTCCATAGAGTCCTCTCTTCTCTTACTCTTTCTAATACCGCTTCATTTCTAACTTTCTCTATCAACGATATTATCATCATTCGCCTGTAATACTACATTTCGAATACTTCTAACCTTCTAGCCCACTGTCCATGTTTGGCACCCGTACAGCGCCGTGCTCCAAACACACCTGCAACAACCTTTTTCGAATTTCTCAATTAAACGTTCGCGAGCGTAGAAATGACTTCTTTTTATTGAAGGCCACTCGAAAAAATTATTGCCGCTGCCACTCCCTCGTCGGGAGTCGAACCCGCACAAAAATTCAAAATGTTTCAGTTGAGGATATGTTTATTTTTTGTAGACTTGAGAATAGGAATTGATGTGGAGACAAGAAATCAGACTTAATAAAACAAAGAAATTAATAATACCTTAGTGTATTCTGTAAAGTACAAATTTATGAAAAAGAAGCTTATATCTGTTGTGATTTAGGCGCAGTTGTTGCTTACGCAACAATCTGGATATGGTTTTGACAAGTCCACTGCTGCTCTGCAAGGTTTTCCATCGGGCCCTTCAATTAAGGCAACACCACATCTTAAATTAAAAGAAAATGGTAAAATTTATTATTTGGTCTAAATTTCCGTGTCACAAATAGTTTCAATTGTTAATACTTTTTTGTTTTCACATGATCAGATCTTTTTAAATTCTGATTAACGGGAGTGGAAGCAAAACTTCTTATGTTGCGCCTGAGCTGCCACTATGTGTTATTTGTAGAGCAAAATGCTGGAAATGCTTAGACGTTACCAAAGAGAATAACGAATTGAAATGTAACCTGTCTTCTGTGCCGATATATCAAGCTTATGACATTATCTCTAATGTACATACAATGACGACGTCATATCGTTTACTGTAGCGTTATCTATACTTAGTGAACTCATGAATTTACGTGTAACGTCTTTAATTTTGATTTTGTCATCATCATAAGGTCGTCAGTCCTAAGATTGGTTGGACACGCACCTCTATTTTTTCATATCCTGAGTTAATCTCTGCATTTCCCTAAAACTAAAACATTCCATATCGGTATGGAATCATAGGGGATACGTTCTAAGGTTCCAAAATAAAACCAATATGTATCAGCATAAAATCAATTTATTGAGAAACTCGCAATTAAAATTAATCGTTATAATCACCTTTAGATAAGGGTTTAAAAAATTTAGTGATTTTTTCTTGTTTTGAATTTTGAATTAGTCCACTCGGTTACATCTTTTATAAAAGCTATCTCGGCACGTACCAACAGTAGATACTACACGCGCCGTAAAGTAAAAACATGCTTATCGGTTCTAGATATCATGAGTTTAATGTTTGGAACAGAGGTTTGAAATTTTGTAGTAAGATAGATAAAACTTTTTTCTAAAACCTGTCGAAGGTCGTTTTTTAACTCTCTAATTTCTATTGAAAATACGTGTCCTACAAGAAGCACCAACTTTAAGCACTTGTAAAAGCTTCTTATGATCATATTATTGAAAACGAAATACGTACCGAGTTAGTGTGAACCTTTGTCTGTTACCATACAAAAAATCAGATATTTATCTCGCAGCTTTAAATCACAATGTTTAGAATAGAAACCCATGTTTCTGCAAAAATTTACACTGGGCACGAGCGGTCTATTGCGGTCAATCCCCTTAATAAATGACACCGAATCCTTTTCTGTTTACCGATTGCATTCGCGAATAATGAAATTTTTAGCTGCGAATACAGGAACTGGGTTGCATTTTTTTCACCCGCGAATAATGAAAACGTGAATAAGGAAACCGTGAATAAGGAACAATTACTGTAATCTAGATTTATCTCTACTCGTCTAATTCCAGTTTCTTGTTCTAATATGATCCTAATTAGCCCTTCATGACTGAGATGGTGTCCAACTATCTCGCCTTTCGTATTGACTTCCGTAGTGAATTCTCTTTTTTTATTATTTCTAATATCGCCTCACTTTTAACTTGTCCCTCCACGGTATCCTCATCATTTCTATCATTAACAGAACGCAAAGAGTCTTGTTAAACTTTTAAACTTTTTTGAGTGTTTCATTCCCACCAGCCAGTAATGCTGGTGGGCGGGCAGTCCCTCCGGACTACGCCGGAATGTAGGGCGGAAGGCCCTCTTCAGCCTGCTTTCAGGAATCGTCGGAATGGGTGGGTGGTGGTTCGGGTGAAAAAGATGAGACGGACGCAATGAAGACAGAAGAGAATGAAATATTATCTGTGGAATATTACTGCCTCAGCATTTGCCTAAGTGATCCAAGGAAACCACAGAAAAACTTGGACCAAGGCAGACGGACCCGGGATCGAACCGGCGCGGCGTCCTCCCGAATGCTAAGCAAGAATCTAAGCGTTGCACTTATATATGTTACAGTTGAAACCAGTTTTTAAATAAAACGCGTTTTTCCTAGTTAGAGCTAGTTTTTACTAAATACCTTTTGCAGAAACTACAATTAACTGATTTAATATCAGTTAAAACTAGTTGTTACTAGACAAAACGCGTTTTTCCGAAGCGAGTCAGTTAAACCTGTTCCGACTTATCAGTGGTAAATTCTAGCTTTCACTCGGTATTTCTAGTTTTACAAAGGCATTTAGTAAAAACTAGTTCTAACTAGGGAAGACGCGTTCTATCTAAAAACGGGTTTTAACTGTATGTTTACATTGTTAATATTTAACAGTGACTACATCTTCTAAGCCCTTCAACCCTTAACTGCATAGACTCTTTGCTTATTCATATCCATACTAAGGGTAAGAAATTGAGAACAGAATAGAATATATATAAACGAAATTATAAATGCTGTCAATACAGCGCAAAGTAGTATTACGTAGTTGGTATCAGCAATTTCTTATGCTGAAGTGTATGATGTGTTGCTTACCTATTTACAAACAATTTCTTTAAATTTAATTTTTCAGACAATTTTTAACACAAATTGTTCATAAAAGTGAATTTCAACCACTCCAAGCAATGGTGCTAACAGTTTCGAGCTCAGGGTGACTGATAGGGGGGGGGGGGGAAGAACTCGTATACATAATAATTATATTTACTTACGAGCTAATTATATAGTCCGGATAACTGCAATCATACTTGATGCATTCTTTGACAATACTTCCATTGTTTGGAATCAGTATATTTTCGCTTTCGATGAAACATACCCCAGGAGGACCTAAAACACAAATAAATTTGAAAATTTCACAATATTTGCATTATTAAGTATACAATTAGTAATGAATGTAAACATTATAATCATTCTGTTGTGATTATAAATAGGGAACAGACATTGTTGGCACATGCAATGTTCGTACTTAGGTCGATCATCAAAATTTTATGAACATTTTAGAGAGACTCACTTCAATGTAGTATATGTGACTGGCTTACCGCCCTAAGTACGCACCTGATTATGACGACTCATGCAGCAGATAAAAATTTTAGAAAATAATGAGAGAAATAGGTTCTTTAAGTTAAATAAAACAATATTTTTTTAACTGATTTGCTTCTTAACGTCAAAGATTGTAAGAATTTAGAAATTTTTGTCACTATAGCAAAGGAGTACCAATTTTTACCGGTTAGTTTGTATTTTTTACTGGAGTGACCCAGCTATCTCTATTGTCAATAATTCTATCTATTTATGTATTAAATGAACTATGACTTTATTTGGGTTATATGTACATAAATTGATCTTACCTGCACCAGATCTTCCTCTTGCAAGAGCTGCTTCAGTGTAAAACGTGGTGTACAACAATAGTAAGGATAACACTAAAAATTTCATTTTGTACTGCGTGTAACTTTTCTGTTAAATACGAAGTATATTCTGGATAACGTGGACACTTCTGTTCTGTTTATATACAAAATATGAACTATAAATAAACGTGGTGGCGTACAAGGTGATTTGGTATGATGTAATGATGATGAAAATAGAAGAATATGTATGGAAGAAGTTAAATATTTGTATTGTAAATAACAATTTATAATACAATACGAAGCGACCAGCTTTTAACTCAAATATTACATATGGACATCGATAGTGGTTTTTATACTTTTATGTCAACGCGTGGGATACCGTAAAATGACTTTAAGTGACAATGAAATCAATTTTATTGTACACTGTGTCTGAAACTAAACATTCATGAAATTATTGATTGTTTTTGAACATAATTTATAACGCGCTTTCCCGTTTTACCACAAACAAGAAATAACAGACGATCCAAGGAGACTCTCTGAAGTACAGAAGTTGAATCCAGTTACACATAAATTCTATATATACACATCCACATTTTGATAGAAAATGAAGAAAAAGGCGGATAAGTGGAAAGAATATTTAGAGAATCTATACGCAGATTAGGAGATGTATTATAGAACAAAGACAGTGTAGATATAGAGATGAATTAGGATATACCGTAATGACGGATGAGTTTTACCACAGCCGTCTCTACTTACAAGCCATGCACTGTGGGAGTCCCAGGATTTCCCGGTTAATGAGAGTTAGAACTAATACATTAGTTGTTGTGTTTTTTTGTTGTTCTATAATATTTTAATTTTAGCGGAAATATCGTGCAGTAAATGTGCAATAAGGATGATTATAGTGTGTTATAGTGATTAATACCTTTGGATGCAGTTTTTAATTGCAGAACTATTATGTGAAAGAAGTGAAAATGTTTTAGGTCAGATTGTGTGTTTTAGTTGTAAATTTTCTTGTTTATTTCTTAACAAAATGCCTCTCGTCGTTGTGTTCCCAGTTGCAATTCAAATTATAAATCATCTTTAAAATGTAAGTACAAGTATGTCTATATTTTTATTCCCAAAAAAATGATGAAATGCGAAAAAAATGCATAAGTACTATACCTCGCAAAGATTGGACTCCATGAAAATATTCTGGAGTTTACATACATCACTTTAACGAAAGTGACATTATAAAAACAGTAAAAAAAAATTATCCACTGCCGGTAATGTTTTGAGTGTGCTTTTAACATATCCTAAATTACCAGAGAATAATGAAACAGGAATTTAAATTGTTGAAGAGTCTCCCTTAAACATAAGTCAGTTTATTGAAATTTTAAATTCCGATTTTTTAATGAATTGTGATTTAGATGACTCCTTAAAAATTTGCATTTCAGGATATGCAGTTCATTCTGCTCGTAAAAAGATAACTTGCAACAATTGTGTTTCGCTCATAATAAACAATAAAGGCTCTTGCGTTGGAGATATTTATTTTGATTATTTACAAAGG
Source organism: Agrilus planipennis (assembly GCF_000699045.2). Lineage (NCBI taxonomy): Eukaryota > Metazoa > Arthropoda > Insecta > Coleoptera > Buprestidae > Agrilus > Agrilus planipennis. The sequence continues at coordinate 141,675 of NW_020438940.1, read as the reverse complement.
GGAGGACTTTCTGTTCCTACTGATAATATTAGTATAGTTTTTTTTCACTTTTATGCTATTCTTGAAGAAATAAGTAATAACGAATATCTGCAGACACAATATTTACGGGCTGAACTCCAAAAATCAATTTTAGGAAAATTAACTATTTTCAAAAATATTTAGTTTTGGAAAACACTATAAAGATATATTCTTCCAAATTTTATCTTCTTTTGCTAATGTTTTGCTTAATGATTACGTTAAAATTATAAATTATAGAAAGCAAGAGTCCCGCCACTCCAATTCAAATTCAGCTAACTGTAAGACAGCAAAAATCCGTAAATTAGAAATTGTAATTAGTTTTTTCTAATGGGATGGCAGGGCTATTGGTGAACCCCAAAAAAAGCTAACGCGCCTTGGCAATACTTCAATTGTGGTGTGGAAATTTGCTTTAATAAAATTACAATTATCGAGATGAAATTCATGTAGGTACCTAACAATGTTTACACCTAATCTTTTGTCTTTTCTATTTTATTCTTAACACCTACGTGTTGAAGTGTATTTTAAATAATGTCACATACTATCAGTGATGTTATTTAGTGAGTTATTTAATAATTTAATTAATTTTTATCGTAATAGGTGTCTAAAAATCATGTGTAACTACGTGTAGTAATAACAACTAAGACTCGCAGAATAGGACTCTCGCATCCAAGCAATGCGCTATTGCCAAATTTCTCAGCATGGCTTGTATTAGAGACGGCTGTGGTTTTACTTATAGATAGCATTAAAAAACTTAAAAGAATTAAAAGGCACCAGCTATAGGAAAGGGTACTGACAGCAATCTTAAAATATGTAGGCCAAAAGTTAAGGACCGTATGTTTAAGTTATTTAGCAACATATCTGAATCCCAGAGTTGTACAAACAGAACATAGTAGTAGCCATGCCAAAAATTGAAGGCGCACATACGAGAAAGATAGAATAACAAAGGCGAAAGAATTATTAGAAGACCAATTTGAGTTTAGAACCAGTGATGTCCCTACTTAATAAGACGGAAAGCGATAGAAAAATACTGCAAAATGTAGGGATGAGATACAGAGATAGAAGAGTGATATACAACTTACATACGTTGATTTTTGATATCTAGAAAGTCAGATAGTACAACATGGAAGGAGCGACAATGATATAAAACAAAGAATAACGCAAAGTCGAACAGCCATTAGCAAAAAGAAGTCAGTTCTACACTTCACTTCACTCGCGAACAGTTAATTAAAAAAATAGTGTTAAAGGTATGCTTATGTTTGGAGCATGGATATGGATGGTAGGTATAACTGAAAAGAAGAGGTTAGAATCGTTTGAAATGTGGTGGTACATGCGAACGAAGAAGATTTCGTGGTTAGAAGAGACTAAGAGTGAGAAAACATTAAAATGAGTAGGAGAATGATATGGAATTTACCCACAACGAAATTTATTCTCAGAATCACAAGCACAGGTCTTCCCAATACGTCACTACCCTCATTACTTTTGCCCATCTACATGAATTACCCCTTGTTACCACCAAAAATATAGTTAACAAGTCTATCTATCTATTTTATTTTATTTCACCAACGTTTTTGTAATTTTTGGTTTTTTGTCTCTAGTTTTCCTTTCCAATTGGTTGTAGTTTCCTGTTATGTTCCTTCCTTTTTTTAAATACCATTGATGTATTTTCTTTTTCCTACTAATCCATCTAAAAAAGAAGGAAATTATGGAAGTAGGTACCTAGCGAATATACATTTATTTATTAATTTAAGAAACAGAATTTAAATTAAAGGTATATTCAAGATAAATATTACAGAATTAGTAATACATTGACATATTCAGTACATTTCAAATTTATGGTAAAGAAATTTATTTGATTATGCACACTTGCCGCTATTGCAGCAGTCTGGATAGGGTTTTGTCAAGTCCTTTGCCGGTGTACACAGTTTTCCATTTGGTCCTTTGATTTTAATAGAAGGACATCTTAAATTAAAAGAAAATGGCAAAAATAATTGTATTAATTCATGTATCACAAAAAGACTGACATGTCACTATGTATTGACACGGTCAAATCTTTTTATGTTTTCATTACGTGGAATGTGGAAGTGAAGAACGAAATCCATGGGCTACGGAATAATATAGGCACAAGGTATAAACCAAAATGGAGGAGACCATACAGAAGATCTGGAATTCTTCGCCTAAATTCGTGAAAAATTATGAGTAGAACTGACAAATTGTTCTCTTTGGTTGTTTTTGGAATGGATTTCAATATATTAATGAGTATTTTAGTTGATCGTAACTAAACAACGGAGAGGCGCATGGGTGCAGCCAATAAACCAAAGGCACAAGTGTCTGAACACCACCCATTCTCCTTCCCCTGAATGACTTCACTCTCCTCGTCTATAATCGCACTTTTTACTACGTCCCTTTACTGTTCCGTGTTCCATGGGCCAAACGAATAATATATGTAAGTACTTACCCATACTTTACATAATCTGGATACTGGCATGTATATAAATTGCATCCCTTATAAACGTATCCTTTGTCCGGAATCTCTAACTTTATTTTTTTGAGGTAACACACGCCAGGAGGGCCTAACCGAAAATAAGTTATGTTAACATAGTCTGTGTGCGTAAAACTATTTATACTTTCAGGATAGATTTATTTTAATACAAGGTCAGTTTTAGCTAAACAAAGTTACGTATCAAATCTAATAGCTGTTATAGAGGGCATCAAACTTTTTGATGATTTTCTTTACGAAAGCATGATTGAAGTCGTTATTGACTATTTTCATCACTGGTGAGCGAATATTAACAAGACACTTTAGACACACATCTAATATAAATAAGAATAACAATTTTGTTACTAAAGCTACCATCTATCTAAATCTGCAACTATAGTTCTAAAACTATTACTGCTTAACATAATTGAATTAATAAATAATAAACTACGTATCTTTTAGGGACTGAATATAACAAAAGTGGCAATTTATTGAAATACAATTTTTTCCTTACCTACTTTTGGTAGTACAAATATCGATTCTTACCATCATCGGATTTTCCTCCAATTATATCAACTGATTCTATTTCGCTTAAGCAAAACAGCACGTACAGCAAAAATATGCGTAACAGTAAAATTTTCATTGTACAACTTTTCTGTTCAATACTGACGATGTAGCTATAGAAAAGGTTGAGCACGTGTTTATATATAAACGAGGTATCGCTGTTTGGATTTTAATGTACCTAAGTACAATGTTTAATTTTGTCAATAAATACAATTGTATTCTATATATTAAATTTAATGTGCTATACGTTAAAATTAATGTACTGTACTTTAAAATTAATGTACAATAAAAACTATAGTTAGTGCAGAATGTAGAAAATTTTATTACACACTAAATAAGTTCAAATCTGTTGTTCAACTATTCCACTTCTTTTTTCAGTTATTGTTGAATGTTGCAGTTGTGTTGCTGGCCTAGATTTTTCCTAAGGAACAATTGAACCCTCTTCGATAAAAATTAATTTAGCGAAGTCTATTTTTTAGGATATAACGGCCGAATATTTTCTATCTGTGGTCTTGTACTTGGAATAGTACGAACAATAAATGACTTATGTGATTTTTAGATTTTTAATAATCAACATACACTTAAACTAACACCGAAAAAAAATCCACTTACTAAATAACTACAATGAATAAACTACTCATGAACTGATTCGATGAACTTAATGGTTGAAAACATGAAAACTTAATGAGATTAGATGCTTAAATATAACAAGAAAATATAGGGGGTGGAGGTACGTTAGTGGGGTGTTTTTGATCTTAGGCTATGGTTAGTGACTACGTGACTAAAATCACAATATTGTTTGTGGATGGGAAGACCATCGACCCATCTTGTGACTAACGCGAAGGGACGTTACCAGCAGAGGAAAAACCTAAATATTATAATGATAACGTTCTTTTGTTGCAGACATGTTCTTGTAAACTTAACACTGCGAAATACACAAATGTTTTCGTTGTTCAAAAGACGCATCATGAATTGCGCCCCAACAGTTATTGTTAATTAAATTTGTCACGTTTGCATTTCGTTTCATTTATTTTTGCAAAGTGAATTGAATCACCATCAAGCCTAAAGTATATTACAATACAAATTTATTATATCACGTTCTCAGCTTATAAACACTTCATGCTTACGCACTAGTTTGGATATGGTTATGACATGTCCACTCGTGTTTTGCATGGTCCTCCACCTGATCCTTTAATCAGAACATCATCACATCTTAAAATGGTAGTCATTGTTTACATCCGACCACGGTACAATAAAAAAGGAGGGTTAAGGAGGGTTAGGAGTTGCTGTCGAAGGAGAAGAGTCACCGTACACAACATCCAAACGCTCTTTCATTTCGCTGGGCGATTTTCCTTTTCTAAAATTGGCGGACACTCTCGCTTCCACACGCGGTCAAAACAAAACTACGAGTCCGATCCGGCTGAAATTTTGACAGTAGCCGCCTAGGAGAATGTACTACACGATAATAAATTGCTCTTAGGATACTGGCGCAATCAGGCGGCGAGGCTAAGTACTTATCGGATCACTCTCGTATGTGACTTCATTTCTGTTTCTGGAAATAGTAGCTTACCGCCCTAAGTACGCACCTGATAATGACGACTCATGCAGCAGATAAAATTTTTAGAAAATAATGAGAGAAATAGGTTCTTTAAGTTAAATAAAACAATATTTTTTTAACTGATTTGCTTCTTAACGGCAAAAATTCCAAGAATTTAGAAATTTTTGTCACTATAGCAAAGGACTACCAATTTTTACCGGTTAGTTTGTATTTTTTACTGGAGTGACCAAGCTATCTCTATTGTCAATGATTCTATCTATTTATTTATTAAATGAACTATGACTTACATTATTTGGGTTATATGTACATAAATTGATCTTACCTGCACCAGATCTTCCTCTTGCAAGAGCTGCTTCAGTGTAAAACGTGGTGTACAACAATAGTAAGGATAACACTAAAAATTTCATTTTGTACTGCGTGTAACTTTTCTGTTAAATACGAAGTATATTCTGGATAACGTGGACACTTCTGTTCTGTTTATATACAAAATATGAACTATAAATAAACGTGGTGGCGTACAAGGTGATTTGGTATGATGTAATGATGATGAAAATAGAAGAATATGTATGGAAGAAGTTAAATATTTGTATTGTAAATAACAATTTATAATACAATACGAAGCGACCAGCTTTTAACTCAAATATTACATATGGACATCGATAGTGGTTTTTATACTTTTATGTCAACGCGTGGGATACCGTAAAATGACTTTAAGTGACAATGAAATCAATTTTATTGTACACTGTGTCTGAAACTAAACATTCATGAAATTATTGATTGTTTTTGAACATAATTTATAACGCGCTTTCCCGTTTTACCACAAACAAGAAATAACAGACGATCCAAGGAGACTCTCTGAAGTACAGAAGTTGAATCCAGTTACACATAAATTCTATATATACACATCCACATTTTGATAGAAAATGAAGAAAAAGGCGGATAAGTGGAAAGAATATTTAGAGAATCTATACGCAGATTAGGAGATGTATTATAGAACAAAGACAGTGTAGATATAGAGATGAATTAGGATATACCGTAATGACGGATGAGTTTTACCACAGCCGTCTCTACTTACAAGCCATGCACTGTGGGAGTCCCAGGATTTCCCGGTTAATGAGAGTTAGAACTAATACATTAGTTGTTGTGTTTTTTTGTTGTTCTATAATATTTTAATTTTAGCGGAAATATCGTGCAGTAAATGTGCAATAAGGATGATTATAGTGTGTTATAGTGATTAATACCTTTGGATGCAGTTTTTAATTGCAGAACTATTATGTGAAAGAAGTGAAAATGTTTTAGGTCAGATTGTGTGTTTTAGTTGTAAATTTTCTTGTTTATTTCTTAACAAAATGCCTCTCGTCGTTGTGTTCNTCTGTTTATATACAAAATATGAACTATAAATAAACGTGGTGGCGTACAAGGTGATTTGGTATGATGTAATGATGATGAAAATAGAAGAATATGTATGGAAGAAGTTAAATATTTGTATTGTAAATAACAATTTATAATACAATACGAAGCGACCAGCTTTTAACTCAAATATTACATATGGACATCGATAGTGGTTTTTATACTTTTATGTCAACGCGTGGGATACCGTAAAATGACTTTAAGTGACAATGAAATCAATTTTATTGTACACTGTGTCTGAAACTAAACATTCATGAAATTATTGATTGTTTTTGAACATAATTTATAACGCGCTTTCCCGTTTTACCACAAACAAGAAATAACAGACGATCCAAGGAGACTCTCTGAAGTACAGAAGTTGAATCCAGTTACACATAAATTCTATATATACACATCCACATTTTGATAGAAAATGAAGAAAAAGGCGGATAAGTGGAAAGAATATTTAGAGAATCTATACGCAGATTAGGAGATGTATTATAGAACAAAGACAGTGTAGATATAGAGATGAATTAGGATATACATTTAGAGAATCTATACGCAGATTAGGAGATGTATTATAGAACAAAGACAGTGTAGATATAGAGATGAATTAGGATATACTGTAATGACGGATGAGTTTTACTTATAGATAGCATTCAAAAACATAAAAGAATAAAAAGGCACTAGCTATAGAAAAGGTTACTGACAGGAATCTTAAAATATGTAGGCCAAAAGTCAAGGACCGTATGTTTAAGTTATTTAGCAACATATCTGAATCCCAGAGTTGTACAAACAGAACATGGTAGTAGCCATGCCAAAAATTGAAGGCGCACATACGAGAAAGATAGAATAAAAAGGCGAAAGAATTATTAGAAGACCAATTTGAGTTTAGAACCAGTGATGTCCCTACTTAATAAGACGGAAAGCGATAGAAAAATATTGCAAAATGTAGGGATGAGATACAGAGATAGAAGAGTGATATACAACTTACATACGTTGATTTTTCATATCTAGAAAGTCAGATAGTACAACATGGAAGGAGCGACAATGATATAAAACAAAGAATAACACAAAGTCGAACAGCCATTAGCAAAAAGAAGTCAGTTCTACACTTCACTTCACTCGCGAACAGTTAATTAAAAAAATAGTGTTAAAGGTATGCTTATGTTTGGAGCATGGATATGGATGGTAGGTATAACTGAAAAGAAGAGGTTAGAATCGTTTGAAATGTGGTGGTACATGCGAACGAAGAAGATTTCGTGGTTAGAAGAGACTAAGGGTGAGAAAACATTAAAATGAGTAGGAGAATGATATGGAATTTACCCATTACGAAATTTATTCTCAGAATCACAAGCACAGGTCTTCCCAATACGTTACTACCCTAATTACCTTTGCCCATCTGCCTGAATTACCCCTTGTTACCACCAAAAATATACTTAACAACTCTATCTATCTATTTTATTTTATTTCACCAAAGTTTTTGTAATTTTTGGTTTTTTGTCTCTAGTTTTCCTTTCCAATTGGTTGTAGTTTCCTGTGATGTTCCTTCCTTTTTTCAAATACCATTCTTGTATTTTCTTTTTCCTACTAATCCATCTAAAAAAGAAGGAAATTATGGAAGTAGGTACCTAGCGAATATACATTTATTTATTAATTTAAGAAACAGAATTTAATTTAAAGGTATATTCAAGATAAATATTACAGAATTAGTAATACATTGACATATCCAGTACATTTCAAATTTATGGTAAAGAAATTTATTTGATTATGCACACTTGTTGCTTTTGCAGCAGCCTGGATAGGGTTTTGACAAGTCCTTTGCCGATTTACATTTTTCTCCATTTGGTCCTTTGATTATAATAGAAGGACATCTTAAATTAAAAGAAAATGGCAAAAATAATTGTATGAATTCGTACTTATATCACAAAAAGATCGACATGTCACTAAGTATTGACACGGTCAAATCCTTTTCTGTTTTCATTACGTGGAACGTGGAAGTGAAGAACGAAATCCATGGACTACGGAATAATATAGGCACAAGGTATAAACCAAAATGGAGGAGACCATACAGAAGATCTGGAATCCTTCGCCTAAATTCGTGACAAATTGTTCTCTTTGGTTATTTTTGGAATGGATTGTAATATATTAATGAGTATTTTAGTTGATCGTAGCTAAACAACGGAGAGGCGCATGGGTGCAACCAATAAACTCAAGGCACAAGTGTCTGAACACCACCCATTCTCCTTCCCCTGAATGACTTCACTCTCCTCGTCTATAATCGCACTTTTTACTACGTCCCTTTACTGTTCCGTGTTCCATGGGCCAAACGAATAATATATGTAAGTACGTACCCATAGTTTACATATTCTGGATACTTGCATGTATATAAACGGCATCCTTTGGTTACCAATCCTTCGTTCGGAATCTCTAAGTTTATATTTTTGATGTGACACACGCCAGGAGGGCCTAATCAAAAATAAGTTACGTTAACATAGTCTGTGTGCGTATAACTTTTGGGTATACTTCATTTACTTTCTTTAGCGATGAGCCCCTTCCAATGTCTTGGATGCGCGCTGGCAAAATCGTAGAAAGGGAGAAAAAAGCTCGTTATATTCTCGACTCTTGTTTATTAAACATACTTTTTCATACAATACCTGCCAAAAGTTTTGTTCCACCATGAATAGTTGTGCGAGTTGAAAACAAGCGTTAAAGTCTTTAATATGTCTTATATAAATAAACATCTTGTTGATGTTTTCAGTAGTTAATAATACCAATAACAGCACATTTGAGCAATGCAATTGTAGTGGATGAATGGTCAATTTCTTCGTGCAGTACTATAGGGATTATACGCTCCTTGCCGCCACATCGCTACAGAAAGTAAACGAAGTATAGTTGTCATATATGAAAGAAGTGATCGTGCGTTGACTAATATTTCTTAACCAAACTTTCAGGATAGATTTAGTTTAATACAAGACCAGTTTTAGCTAAACCAAGTTATGTATCAAAGCTAATAACTGTTATAGAAGACATGAAACTTTTTGATGATTTTCTTTACGAAAGCATGATTGAAGTCTTTATTGACTATTTTGATCACTGGTGAGCGAATATTAAGAAGACTCTTTAGACACACATCTAATATAAATAAGAATAACAATTTTGTTAGTAAAGCTATTATCTATCTAAATCTGCAACTATAATTCTAAAACAATTATTGCTTAACATAACTGAATTAATAAATAATAAATTACGTATCTTTTAGTGACTGAATATAACAAAAGTGGCAATTTATTGAAATACAATTTTTTCCTTACCTACTTTTGATAAAAATATCAATTCTTACCATCATCGGATTTTCCTCGAATTATATCAGCTGATTCTATTTCGCTTAAGCAAAACAGTATGTACAAGAAAAATATGCGTAACAGTAAAATTTTCATTATACGCTCCGTGCAACTTTTCTGTTCAATGCTGACGATGTAGCTATAGAAAAGATTGAGCACGTGTATATATATAAACGAGGTATCGCTGTTTGGATTTTAATGTACCTATGTACAATGTTTAATTTTATCAATAAATAAAATATGCGTAACACTAAAATTTTCATTGTACGCTCCGTGCAACTTTTCTGTTCAATACTGACGATGTAGCTGTAGAAAAGGTTGAGCACGTGTTTATATATAAACGAGGTATCGCTGTTTGGATTTTAATGTATCTAAGTACAATGTTNCGTGGAATGTGGAAGTGAAGAACGAAATCCATGGGCTACGGAATAATATAGGCACAAGGTATAAACCAAAATGGAGGAGACCATACAGAAGATCTGGAATTCTTCGCCTAAATTCGTGAAAAATTATTTCGGAATGGATTTCAATATATTAATGAGTATTTAAGTTCATCGTAACTAAATAACGGAGAGGCGCATGGGTGCAACCAATAAACTCAAGGCACAAGTGTCTGAACACCACCCATTCTCCTTCCCCTGAATGACTTCACCCTCCTCGTCTATAACCGCACTTTCCACTACGTCCCTTTACTGTTCCGTGTTCCATGGGCCAAACGAATAATATATGTAAGTACTTACCCATACTTTACATAATCTGGATACTGGCATGTATATAAATTGCATCCCTTATAAACGTATCCTTTGTCCGGAATCTCTAACTTTATTTTTTTGAGGTAACACACGCCAGGAGGGCCTAACCGAAAATAAGTTATGTTAACATAGTCTGTGTGCGTAAAACTATTTATACTTTCAGGATAGATTTATTTTAATACAAGGTCAGTTTTAGCTAAACAAAGTTACGTATCAAATCTAATAGCTGTTATAGAGGGCATCAAACTTTTTGATGATTTTCTTTACGAAAGCATGATTGAAGTCGTTATTGACTATTTTCATCACTGGTGAGCGAATATTAACAAGACACTTTAGACACACATCTAATATAAATAAGAATAACAATTTTGTTACTAAAGCTACCATCTATCTAAATCTGCAACTATAGTTCTAAAACTATTACTGCTTAACATAATTGAATTAATAAATAATAAACTACGTATCTTTTAGGGACTGAATATAACAAAAGTGGCAATTTATTGAAATACAATTTTTTCCTTACCTACTTTTGGTAGTACAAATATCGATTCTTACCATCATCGGATTTTCCTCCAATTATATCAACTGATTCTATTTCGCTTAAGCAAAACAGCACGTACAGCAAAAATATGCGTAACAGTAAAATTTTCATTGTACAACTTTTCTGTTCAATACTGACGATGTAGCTATAGAAAAGGTTGAGCACGTGTTTATATATAAACGAGGTATCGCTGTTTGGATTTTAATGTACCTAAGTACAATGTTTAATTGTATCAATAAATACAATTGTATTCTATATATTAAATTTAATGTGCTATACGTTAAAATTAATGTACTGTACTTTAAAATTAATGTACAATAAAAACTATAGTTAGTGCAGAATGTAGAAAATTTTATTGCACACTAAATAAGTTCAAATCTGTTGTTCAACTATTCCACTTCTTTTTTCAGTTATTGTTGAATGTTGCGGGTGTGTTGCTGGCCTAGATTTTTCCTAAGGAGCACTTGAACCCTGTTCGATAAAAATTAATTTAGCGAAGTCTATTTTTTAGGATATAACGGCCGAATATTTTCTATCTGTGGTCTT